>NW_017259293.1:992684-1004683 GCF_001594045.1 Atta colombica | reverse complement strand
AAACCTTCCCTCTTTGTAATTGGAGCGTCCGTTGAAAATTCGATAATTACAAAAACATGCAAAATATATATATATATATCATATATATATATCATGTTCGATTATAAATTGTACGAGAGCCTGTCTTCTGCGATGGGAAAATCAATGCATAAGTCGAAGAAGAGAAAAAGATCGTCTTCCAGAGATCGTCTCGCGAACCTCGAGACAAAGATAGCTTGCCTATTAGATGCTGTCATATATTGAGTTTAAAGGCTCTGTCTCTTTTTCTCTCTTTCTCTCTCTCCACCACGAAAATCCATCGAAGCGATCAGAGGCTTAGTATCGAGACACAATCTGAGATTGTTTCTTTAGAAGAGGATACTATCTAGGAAAATCTCGATTCGAATGTTGAACGCGATAACTCTTTGGCAGTACCTGCGAGACAGAAGATCCGCTGACTATACGTATGTATGTTAATTCCGAGTCTGTTTTTTAATACAGGTGGTAAGACGACATAGCCTTGGTGTGATCGGAATAACCCTTCCTCTGTTGTAGACATCTGGTAAGTAGCGAGGATGAAATTTCGCCCCCACTCCTACCTCAAAGAGGTCGCGGTGGTGGACTCCAACGTATACGTCACATAGAACGAAGGTCTAGCGGATGCTCTATCTAAGAAATTAATTATTCATCATTATTGAATCGGAAAGTTTAGACAAACTCTCTTGGAATCGAGTTATCGCTAAGTGTCGCGAACTTTCGAGCAAAGGTATGCAGACAGAGGAACGAATTCTCCTGCTGATTCTCCACTTCCGAGACTCTCTTCTTTTTAAAGGTTACTAGATTAAATCCTGAATGTAAATCGTAAAATTACGCACTATTGGATAACGTTACGCGAAGTCAGTATTCGCCAGGCATGGCCCCTCCGGCCGCCTCCGGGCACAGTCCGCAGCCGCCATCGTGCGCAAGCCGCCGCCGCCACCAGACGTGGTTCCCATCGCGCGCTATACCATGTATACTTACCATGTATACTTACAGTGTATACTTAATATCTCTCTTTCTCTCTCTCTCTCTTTCTCTCTTATGCATTGACATCTTTTTCCAAAGCAGCTTTATTTTCTTCTCGAACACAACTTCTCGCATGCAAAGATATTTATATATTGTATGTATGTTTTATAGCAATAATAATTAGAAATATTTTTCTTATTTTAATGAAAGTTTTTATTCTACTTAATAAGAGCGCGGTGATACCATCGCACGCGTTGATGCTGTCATATTCGATAACACTATCGTAGCACGGTATCGCATGAATACGGAAGGAAGAAAGGAAATAATTGCGGACATCTAAATATAATGTTTTAGCACGCGTTTATTTTTCATGCAATGCATTACATACAATATTAGTTGAAGCGTATATTATTAATTCGCATTCAGTAAATGAATTATTATTATAAATCTTACGTAAAGTGTTCACCGCTTCCAATTTGTTCATAGTACAGTTCTGACGTAAATAACTTACAAAGTATTTAAATTTTTCACTTATGCTATTTGTATATTGGTATAAATCAAAATATACGTGCTCGAGACATTGTTCGAGTTCAAGCATAACAAGTAGTCAATAGTTTCATATACACTTGTCACATAAAGATAATTTCATATTGTCCACATTGACTTTTGATCTCAATCAACAAGGTTCTGAATCATCAACGATGACCGCATTAATCTCTTTATATCTATTCGTTTTTCGACGTTTTTCGACGCAGTCTACGTAGTGTGCGGCAAGATGATGCGATTGCGAATCGCCAATCGCAATTTTTATTAGGTGTACAACTTTGCTTCCGCCGTTTTCCTATAGATGGCTTTAGCGATAAGTGGTGATCGAAATAAATAGATCATAGACGTCATACAATAAACTTGGGCATCTGTCAACATAATCCCATAGAAACATTAGTCGATTTGTGTCTGCATCATAAAGCTATTCTCGATTGAAAATGTCAGTTTACGAGCCAAATTCTCGTCATTTGCGGGAGGTTTTAATTTTTTGCTTCAATATGAAGAAATCTGTGGCTGAGGATCATCGAATGCTCTCAAATACTTATGGTGAGGCCGCTATTAGTGAAAGAACGTGTCGTGAGTGGTTTCAACGCTTCAAGAACGGTGATTTTGACGTCCAAGGTCATGCTCTGTATTTGGTGGGACGAGCTCGGCGTAGTGTATTATGAACTGTTAAAACCGACTGAAACAATCACAGGCGATCGGTATCGAACGCAATTGATGCGTTTGAGCCGAGCCATTGAAAGACAAACGGCCGCAATACAACGAGAGACACGATAAAGTGATTTTGCAGCATGACAATGCTCGACCCCATGTTGCGAAAGTGGTCAAGTACTTGGAAACGTTGAAATGTCCTACCTCACCCGCCGTATTCTCCAGACGTTGCTCCCTCTGACTATCACTTGTTTCGATCAATGGCACACGGCCTGGCTGACTTCCGGTCTTATGAAGAAGTAAAAAATTGGATCGATTCGTGGATAGCCTTAAAAGATGACCAGGTTTTTCGACACGGGATTCGTACGCTATCCGAAAGATGGGAGAAAGTAGTGGCCAGCAATGGACAATACTTTGAATAAATGTATAATCAGTTTTTTACAATAAAGCCTCGAATTTCGGAAAAAAAACGGCGGAAGCAAAGTTGTACACCTAATATAATAACGATTTAGACATATTGCGTCATTAGTCAGTCTAATAGCACAAGTGACAACATGGAACTTCATTTAATTGAGCAAGCCCTTTCATATAAGAGAAGAATACGTCGCGTGGGAACAACGTTGCGACGAATTTATAAAATCTTTGGAAGAACAGAACTGTATTAAACGCCTGCAATTAACGACCGGTAATAGACAATAAGTGATCGCACGGCTTAAAAGTTTGAAGAATTCGATGCGCGGACGATTCGTGCACGTAAGCGCTAGATATGGATTTCGATGGCGCGAGATCGAAACGGCTTTCGAAAGTATTCTAACGAGTGCAGTAATAAATTCCAATTATATCGAACTTCGCCGATTCCAAGAAGACGAGAGTGAAATTGTACTTGAGTGTGTGCAGTATATCATGCAGAGACTTTATAAAGATAAATACAATATTTAACGGTATATTCGTGGCTGGTGAGAAACGTGCGAACAAGAGTAGCATCGCTACTCGGAACTACGAACTATATCGATGCACCAATTTGCACGAATGATATGTAACGTGCATCGGCGAGCTTATCCTAGCATCACTAGAAGAATTTTAAGAACATGACAGTGAATGGGCACTGTCGCGTACGTTAAATTTGGCAGTGAACACGAATAGATATAATTCTTCACGCGTGAAATGTCATATCAAATTCTCGCGAGAAATTATGCTAAAGAGAGCAATGATCAACGTGCAATCCACAGACAATGCATGTTTCGCGTGGTCAGTAGTCGCTCTACATCCCGTTGAAAGTTGTATATATCGAAAATCATCATATCCTCACTACTCATCGATATTAAATCTCGAGGATATTTAGTTTCCGATGATATTGAGTCAGATTAAGAAATTTGAAGCTCTAATTTCTATCAATATCTATACCACCACATGAAAGAGATTATGCCGATATGACTCACTGATCGGAAGAGGAGCATGTAAACTTGCTTGTACTATGGAGGACGATAGCGCGGAACATTTCACGCTGATCAAGGTTCTGTCTCACTTTGTGAGATCACAAATAGCCGGAAATAAGAACAGGAAATTTTTCTGCGATAGGTGTGTAATAATAACAATAATAATGATAATAATAATAATGATGATGATGATGATAATACTAATAATAACAATAATAATAATTATTTCTAGATGGCTTCTCGAACGCAAAACTGGAGATTCACACTGAGGATTGCGAAAAATTAAATGATGCTCGATAAGGCTATCGAGCGAGGACAAGTGATTGAGTTTCTGCAATCATCATTGCCGGAAAGAGCGCGTCCCTTTCATAATTTACGTCGATCTTGAGTGTGCATTGGAAAGAATGGATAGTAATTCGCAACCTGTTACGCACACGTACCAACATCACAACGGACATCTTCAATAACGGATATTACGTGCACTGCTCCTACGATAGCTTATTCATTCTACGATGATTTTATTATCAAGGAAATTACCATCGCATACAAAGAACGCATAGATCTCCTTCCAATAACTAAAGAAAAATATATTGTATATCTTTCACTAAATGTTGATAGTACCAAAATTGATAAAAAAATATGTGTAATTTCATACATACATATAGATTTATCGCTTCTAGTTTAAATAAATTATCATCTTTTCGCAATAATGATAATCTGCGGGATAACTGCGAATTTTCCAATTTATATTTATTTCAATATATAAATTTTTTTCAGAAGAAAATTTTAATCTTTTGATTCGAAAGAATGTTTTGCCGTACGAGTACATTGACTGCAGTGAAAAATTGAACAAATTGTGCTTGCCACTTCGCGAGTCATTCTATAACTTATTAACTGACAACACGGTTTGAGAGTGATTACGTGCACGCCGTCAATATGTGGCAGCAATTCTCCATTCTCCAAATGCTCGGCGAATATAGGAATTTGTATCTAAAAACAGATGTATTGTTGTTAGCGACGTTTTTTCGAAAATTTCCATGACAATTGCAACGCGAGTTACGGACTCAACTCTGCGTACTACTTATTTGGCTTCTATGGGCTATTATATTAAAGCATACAGATGTAAAATTTGAATTGCTGAGAGACATCGACATAGTCATGTATATCGAGCGCGGTATACGCGATGGTCTGAGTCAGTGCTCAAACAGGTACGCGCAAGCCAACAACAAATATCATCGTAAGATTAATCGAAATCGTCATCGTACTTGATGTACTATGACGTCAACAACCTTTACGGCTGAACAACGAATCAACCATTGCCTTACGTCGATTTTCGATGGGTCGACGACGTGCATAATTTGGCTTTTACTATCGCGCTAGATTCACCGACAGGCTATATCTAGGTGGATTTGAAATACTCGCAACATCTATATGACGCGCATACTGACCTATCGTTCTGTCCGACGTGAGAGAAATCAAGCAAAGCGCGAGGATAAACTCCTCACAACATTGCGATAAGCAATGTTACGTCATACATTATCGCAACCTGCAGTGTACTCGTCACGGTCTTCATATCGCAAGGATTCACCATATACTACAATTCACGCAATCTCCATGATTATATACTAAATACTAACTAAACACAAAATTTAGAACAGTGGCCAAAAATGATTTTGTGAAAAATTTATGAATAAAAAACTTATGAATAATGCGATATTTGGCAAAACCATGGAGAATGTGCGCGATCGCGTTGACGTACGTCTCATTACACAATGCGGCAGATACAATGCGGAGGCAATGATCGCGAAACCAAACTTTCACAATCGTAGCGTTTTTTCGGAGAATCTGGTCGCGATAAAACTGCGGAAACTCGAAGTGAAGTTCAATAAACCGATATACATGGTATGTGCATCCTCGATATATCGAAAACGTGTTTGTATGAATTTCACCACGAGTACATGACACCGGTGTTTCGTGAAAAATCTAAAATTATACTGATTAAATTAATTAATTAAATTATACTGATTAGATAGCCTCATATATCACATAGAATGTGACATGACAATGTGTGATGACATCATGAAACGTGATATAAATAGATTTGACACGAGTGATTACACAGTTGACAATGTGTACGATATTCCGCTCGCAAATAAAAAAGTTCCTGGTCTTATGAAAAATGAGAACAATGGTACCATCATAACCGAATTCATAGGGCTTAAAGCGAAAATGTACGCCTTGCGTGTAGAATAAGGAATATGAAGAAGACGAAGAGCAATGTTGTAGCGAGATCTATAACGTTCGAGGATTACAAACATGCTTGAATGACATAGTCGAAATGACGTTTAGATAGTGCATAAGATCTAAATTGCACGAGATGTACACCATATCAGAAACAAAAATCGATTTAAGTCCGCACGATGATAATACGACGATATTTCGCGCCAGGTTCCACCGACCCGCTGCCATGGAGACATTATCAATGTAAATAAAATACATTTGTATAATATGTTTAATATGTATATAACATGTATGATATGCATAATATGTATAAGACATATGTATAAGACATATACTATATATAACATGTATAATATGTATACTATGTATAATATGTATAATATGTAAACCTTTTCAACGAGATGCTCGTCGGGGTTAACAAAGTTGTGCAATTCATATTCGTAATCCTTCAGCGATAGATTCCCGCGAGAATCTTCCAACAGATAAATCATTGGATTATTTTGCTACACTTTGATAACTTTAAACCCTTCATCAGTCCCCTTCGGCGTGTAATCTTTATCAAATACTGTCTTGAATTTGCTCACACGTACCAAACCATTTTGTATCGTGTGGCAAATTTATAATCAAAGGTTTAGCGAAGCTCTTAGATAATCGATATAATCTCGTTGTCGTAACCAGCGAAAAATAGATTTGAAGTGTCTCTCCAATGCGATGTCCTCCTCCATTTTATCAGTATTTTTTGCGAATCAGATCGCTCATTTTCGCAATCTCCTTAGCTATCTTCTCATTTTTGCTGCTATTCGTGTCAACATATCGATGTCAACTGATCACATCACGGTATTGCAAAGTCATTAAATTGTTTTCTGTATCGCCCATCGATAAGCGCATTGTTCTTATCAATCAATAAAAACCCATACTTTTCCAACATTTATGGCTCAAATTATCGCAGAAATTCTCGTAAAACATGTCGGTATTCATTATTGTATATGCGTTTCAGATTGGTACCATTCTATTTGAACAGGATCAACAGATTTGCATTGTCGCGTATAAAGATGTTTTGGTATCTTTGCGTACGTCTGACAGAGATAGAAGTAATCGACGTCCGCGTATCATCTCATTGCAAAATACTTTTTATCGTGTTCTGCTTGTCGCATGTTCTTGCTCGTCATCAAAGATAAAGATGAAATTTGGAAGCGTCTCGCCGGTGGAGAACGTAAAATAACCAATTTCGATCAGTGCCAACAAATTGCCAGGTATCGATATTTCAGCTATTGCAGTGATTTCGTGTATACGTATATTTCGTGTATACGTTCTCGAATTGTACGCCGTGCGGATTTTCCAACAAGCTTATCAGCACGTTCATCTCGCAATTTGATGGTTCGCAGATGATAGCGCGTATAAAGGTCGACAGCGATTGGAGAAGCGATTGGTCAGAAGTGATCGTGATATTAATTCATTGAATGCTGCGTGTCGCGATCACGATATAGCGTATTCGCATAGCAACGATCTCGCTGAACGACACGTGGCTGACAATATACTCGCTGAGAAGGCGCGGAAACGCATTACCGCAAGTGATTTGACTCTTAAAAAGAGAGCTGCAGCCACAGCCGTTTGGGCTTAAGCTATAAAGGCCAAAACGAAGATTGACTTTATAGGTTTAAAAACAAAGAAGAAGAAGAAGAAGAAGAAGAAGAAGAAGAAAAGCATGAAGATTCTTCTAACAGTGAAACGCGGCAGCGTTCTGCCCGTTTTACTGCTGCTGGGCGTTCTCGGATCATTAGTTGGCGGGACGGCGGGAGTCGTCAAGGCCGTAAATGATAGCAAAATGGCACAACGTTAGCTGAAAGAACTGCAACATCATAATCGCGTCATGGAAAGTCACATGTTTATTTCGCTCCCTACAAGCGCGAACAAAATGTCGCGCGTAGAAAAAAAAAACATCGTAAAACATTAAAAATGCCGAGAGGAGTAACTACCAACGAACTGCAAACCGTATGCGCATTCCGCATACGGTTATTTTAGAGGTATCTTTATGCGCACTACGTTATCGATCGAAGGAGTATGTCGGAACGAGAGTGATGATAAATCTAGACAATGCCTAGGAACCTGATACGCATTAGGTGACATATGTAAAAAGGGAGAATCGTGTATTTTGACAGTCTTCGGCAATCTTCGATCGCCGAACTCGAATAATATTTGGCAAACAGTGTAATCGAGTACAATCGTTTTATCAGCATTACAATCAAAACAATTGCGAGCAACTTTATCTATAGTTTCTGCAGTCGATTGATAAGCAATTTAAGGACCAATATTGCACTGTTTAACTCAGTGCTCGTTCAATCATGTCGCTGACATTTACGCTGACTGGCAAGAGTAGCATCCTTATCATGAACACTTTCCGGCGGTAGATTTGGGCGACGGCGATTATAAGATCTGACTTTGAATGTACTATACTCTAGCTAATATAAATTCGACAAACAACAAGTTTTATTATAACCAAGAGGAAATTACCATTCCTGAAGAATCGTACGAATTGTGTGATATAGAGCTGTACCAGAAGCGCAAAATTTTACGTTCTCATGATGTGAAAGGCAAGGAGGATAAAGAGTTCCCGCTGATTCGCGCTAACAACAATACCGTGAGAAGCAAAATCAAATGCACCTCGGAAATTTTACAAAACCTCGCAACATTGGTTCGCTGCTGGGATTTTCGCCGAATCGCGTGCAAGAGCCGGCAGACAATGGCATGAGTCGGACGTGCCGATAATATCATCAACGTAAACATCATTCATATCGAGTGCAACGTGACCGCGGGTGCGCACAGCAATGATAGATGCGTGCATACGATACAAGAATTGTACCGCCCGAATAGAAGATATCGGAAAGATGTATGCAGATCATTTATCTTCCGATCATTGTAGAGCATTACGGATTTGACGATTCGCGTGATAGATCAAGACGGTCGATTACTCGATTTTCGCGGGGAGGAGATCACCGTTAGATTGCACATACGATGACGCTAACGTGAGATGTTTGTGTTGAACGAACAGTCAAAATAGATGAGAGATACACCTGTTAACGGAGAGACTACACCTGGAAAGAAATTCATCCAACATTTTACGTTAAATTTTTAAAGTTGGATTTCTTCATACGAAATGGTTGATCTTGAATATTATCGGTGAGCCAATCTTTAATGATCGCATCGTCAAGATTAAGACTCACACGTACAATCCGTACGCTAAACTATGTTTGGACTTAGCGATAAGATACAAATATCCATACAGCAGTAGGATTTATTGCCGTGCAACAGTTTTTTCTACATCGAAGGAAGATTGATAGTGAAGAAGAAAAACGACTAAATATCAACGATGCTTGGAAATAATTGCGCAGCGTTCACATTTGATGAAATTCAATATGAACTCAATAGTGTGGAAATTAATCGCAACAGAAACGTTGGAATTATCATCAAAAACTATGTGTCGATGACATACGACAAAGCTTTGATTGCGCTGAACGCTGAATGGAACTCTAGACACGAAGGAAAGACACTTTAATTTTTGCGTGCCACTCAATATGTTGTTGGGCTTTTGTGAGGATTACAAACGCGTGGTTGTCAACGCACGCCACGAATTGATTGTGATATGATCGCGCAACGATTACAATTGTTTGGTGAGAAATTCTGCGACGGAGTCTGAGATTGAATTATTCAAAGTGCAGTGGCGGATGTCTCACATTGCGTTAAACGAGATCAATAAATTATCAATGCTGCATTGGAAAGCGGTCGTTATTTGAACATTTTGCTCGTAGGATCTGCACGAGTATCTTTTGTTACAGAATAAGCATTGTTACGATCAAGCATTCATGGGCTTTCAAAACGGCGAGTTTGAGAAGCCGCGATACGTTATCTTTGCTCTGCAGACCAGTCGAAAGAATATCATGCCACAAGATGTTAGTGTGTTCGACGCTTGTAATTTGAGTAATGTGAAACTTTATTTAAATTCATTTTATCCATACGACGATTTAAATCTTTTTTGCAAAAAGGGATCCATCATGTTTGATATGTACGCGCGTTTTCGCATATTATGGAATTGATTGCTTCGAAACGCTACTCGTCGTGCATTCGTTTATCGAGAAAAGGACCGCTTTTTGCGGTCATTGATTGTTGGCGATAAAACGAATTAAGAGCTCCATTGTGGACGTCCACATAAAATTTGATTGCAAGAAGAATATGCCCGCCAATACAACCTCCTATTGTCTCATACACGATCATGTAATCAAATACTGTCTAATGTAGTGCGTAAGATTATGTAATTACAACATCAGAAAGTAGTACCCAGAATATATAAAAGAAAGGAAATCGGAGCGAGGTGTAGTCTCGAAAAATTGCTCGTCATGGCCATCAAGTTTGTGGATCTACAACGATTCGTCATTAATATGAAATTTATTGTGAAATAGCGGTGCTGAGAAAGGGAACATTCTCACACATTTACATTTTTACGAATCTCGTGCTATGGCATTTTCTGATGAGATTCGTCAAATCTTGCGCTTCCTGGTTAAGTGCTTATCACCATAGATTGCGATAGGATAGTCTCGTACAGCATGGCGAGGCGACTAATTACGGAAGCCATAATAAAAGAGGAAGCTCTCGTAGTGGGACATGAAAAACGGGAATGGCTGATATGCTCGATGAATTATTGTCGAAGCTCTAAATGCATTACAAAGATGTAGAATCGCTACGTAATCTAGATGATTGTAATACTATACGATGTGGAAGACACGCAAAGAATTGTGCTTTATAAAATTTAAGATATAACTGGTGGTCACGATGTCAGAAAGAATTGTAAGATTTTTAAATAAATGTATATTATCTTACATTAATATGTTTATTTCTATTACTTTTATACCTGTAGATATTTAAATAAATATAGCAGATAAATGTTGAAATAGACTGATAGCCATTCGATATGTTTACTTGCGCTGCGAGCTGCAGCAGATAAAAATTCTGAGGTGATGGAATCTTTTGAGCATAATGTCTTCTCGTACAGTTCTGACTGAGACATTTACTCGAAGCATTGTACTTTTGCAATTGATATATTGATTATGATGATCTAATTGTAACTGATGATCTAATTATAACTGATAAAATGCTGAAGCTTCTTGTTGGAATCTTTTGGATACGAGATATATTTCAACTGAAGTATAAACTTTTGCACGTGATACTATACTTGGTCGGAGGATTCTTTTTCAAAATGATATCACGCTGTCACGTACATTTTTAATATAAATTCTCGCACAGCCTCCGCAGACGATCAGTCAGTCAGTCAATTGTTAGTCAGTATTTGTTAGTTCAGTTAGTCAATCAGTCACTGAAAAAATGGCATTAATAATTTATTAATTAATATAAATTATATTAATATAAATTATATAATACTCTAGTCTGCGCATTTGTTGGCGCACAAGAGTATCCAGTTAATGGAGAATGCATGTAATCTGTAGACCGCGGTCGCGCTGATTGTCATAAACTTGGGATATTGGCGATCAACTATGATGTTTGCGCCAATAATCAGTTGCTGGGAAGAACGTAAATATTAAATTATTAATTCAATACTTGATTGGCATTAAAACTATATGAGACTAGAAAACCCTTGAGGCCGAAATTTAGTTGATAGAAATAATCAGTAAAATTTGTTCATCTTAATGGGTTAATATTATTAATTATATCATTTTATTTATAGATTCATCCAGTCATTTATCTTTATATAGAAAGCACGTGGAAATCTCAAGAATACTATATTTATATATTTTTAGTTTTCTGTTTATTCCCATCCCGATAATTGTCTGATTTATTTATTTTGAAACATGAAGAGAGAGATAATATAATATTACTCTTTTAAAATCATTATTTTTACGATAATATAATATTAATCTTGTAAAATTATTATTTTTAAACGAATATGAAAATTTTTTTTTTTTCAGACAAAGTATAACTGACGTTATCGCCTACTAAATGAGTACTGGACGTATTAATGGCGTCGATGCAGGATATAGAGAAGGATATTAGGACAGATCGAAGGATAAAGCGGAGAGAGAGAACGAATAGGAGAAATTTAGAAGAGATTATATAATTATGAAAAACAGA
>NW_017259293.1:988107-992584 GCF_001594045.1 Atta colombica | reverse complement strand
AGAGAGAGAGAGAGAGAGAGAGAGAGAGAGAGAGAGAGAGAGAGAGAGAGAGAGAGAACAATTGGAGAGAACAGAGGGAGAAGTAACAAAAATAGATATTATATATACATACATGTGTGTGTATACATATATATATATACATATATGTATATATAGTAATAAAAAATCTAATAAAAAATATATACATATTTATTAAATTTTTGCATTTTTTCATATATCTTTTTTTTCTTGTTTCTCTATCGCGTTCTTTCCTTCATTCCTTATTCATGCCGTATCGCGTTACACCGCGCTACGACAGCGTTATCGCGTGCGACAGCATCAACGCGTTTATCGATACTATCGTGCTCTTATTAAGTAGAAGAAGAATTTTTATTAGAATAAAAAAAATAATTCAAATTATTATTACTATAGAACATGGATATAATATATAAATATCTTTGCGTGCGAGAAGAAGCTGTATTCGAGAAGAAAATAATGCTGCGTAGAAAAAGACGCATAAAAGCGAGAGAGAGAGAGATGATAAGTATACACTATAAGTATAACGCACGATGATAAGTATAACGCACGATGGGGACTGCGTCCGGCGGTGGCGGTGACGGCCTGCGCGCGATGGCGACTGCGAACTGTGCCTGGAGGCGGCCACGGCGGATACTGACTCCGCGTGACATTATTCTCGATAATGCGTAATTTTACTCATATCTCGCACTACGCAATTTCTCGCGATGTTATCCTCGCACAGCTTGCCACATCATTCTTCTCCCCTCGATGTCAGCTCCCATGTGACGTCATTCTCTTCCCCCGCGACGTCGTCCCCCTCACCCTGTAATGTCATCCTCTTCCCTTGTAACATCATCCCCTTCGCCCTGTGACGTCATCCTCCTCATCCCTCCTTGGACCCCCCTAGCTTAGAATCCCCTTTGCTTTACTACTTATCACTTTGATCAAAAAGTTCCCGGAATTACCACCAAGTGATGCTCTGAGTCAGCTGATTTGAGTTCTGTTTTTTTAGGTTGCCACATTTATCATTGATTTCCACCAAATTTTATCACCATAGCTTGACATTTGTAAAAGTTACGCTGTCTTGAGTACATCTACCTCTGCACGTATTTTCGATATTTTGCAGTTTTAAAAATGGAGTTGAATTTGCAACAACGAGTTTGTATTAAATTTTGCGTTAAAAATGGATTCAATGGTGTGAAAACCTTGGAAATGTTGGGAAACTGTTTCGGCAGTGATACTCTAAAAAAAAACAGCCATTTATGAGTAGTATGAAAAAACCATTACGGGGAACAGGTTTTAACAGCCGAAAGGAGGTAATGGAAAAATCGAAGATGGCTCTGATGGCTGTACCGACAATAGAGTTCCAAAAATGTTTCGAGAGCTGGATCAAGCACTGGCATAAGTGCGTTGCAGTCGATGGGGAGTACTTTGAAGGGGACAATATCACTTTTGATAAATAAAACTTGTATTTTGAATTTTCTGAATGAATTCTGGGAATTTTTTGATCAAGGTCAATGTCAACCGTATGGATTCGGTGAAGTTTCCGATTTTATTGGGTCTTGCTCAAGAAATATGGAATTGATGCACAGAGCGAAATTTATTTGTTTGCCTCGTACATTCTTTCCACTCAGAATATCAAGGCATCAGAAGGATACAGAATCTCGCGTGATTTCAAAAAAAACGGAATGGATTTTTAAGCCAGAATTACTTTATCAAAATTGAAACTTTTTTCGATCCTTTTGATATAGATCTGTATACATTTAACTAACACGAAGTGTCCTTGCTTTGTTTCCTGGTTCCTAGATCTTTTAGCTTACGCAGTAGTGTTTTTGTTAAGTTGGAGTAAACTTTACTTCTATGCATTCTCTCCGTTCATATTGGTACTAAGAATTTGTCGAAAGATCATCACCGACAGAGCAGAAGGGGTTTTAATTATTCCCTGGTGACCGGCACAATTATGGTTTCCTATTTAACTATCTTGTAAGTAATCAGCCGATTCAGTTTGAACCTGAAATTAATATGTTATCATCTCTTTTCAGAGAGACTCATCCAGCATGAAAAAGGATTTTTCTGGTGACTGCCAGATTATCCATCAAGCGTTTTTAGCCTTCAGCGTTAAATGCGACGTTTGATATCTCTCTCAGATACTACAATCGCTCAGTAGGTGAATTTTGCAAAGAAAAATAAACTAATTTGTTTTCACTACCTAAATCATTAGTGCTGGATTACTTTACCTTCTTCATTAATAGCGTTAATTCCTACTCTTCTTTGAATACATATCGTGCGGCTATCTCTTTAATATCTTCGGACGAGATTGGTTCTCATTCCCTAGTAAAGAGGTTTTTCAAAGGAGCAGCGTTGAAGCCAGAGTTCACGTTACAAATTCATTCGAGATCCGTCTCTGATCATCACATCTACTTAGCTATGAGATATCCCCATGAGAGTCTTTCACTAGAATTAGTATCCAGAAAATTAATGATTGTCCTAGCGCTCACAACGGCACAACATTGCAGATTTTGGCAGTGATAAATATCTCTAATATTGTGTTTGCAGATTCTTTAATTACTAGAATTCCTGCTAAGCTGAAAACTTCCAAAATTAGGAAATCACAGTCACTCCTAGTATTCAAACCGTTTGCAGATCAACCAACTCTTCGTATTTACTCATTAACAAAGTTCTATTTGGAGTTCACTAAGGAGTTATGTTCCAAGGACGTCAATTATTATTTATTGCCTTTCGTCCTCCGTATAACTCTGTATCCGCACAGACGGCCATAGGATTAAGGCAGAACTAGGAACAACCGGAGTTGATGCCTCAATATTTTCGACTCACTCTACGCGACATGCCTCAACTTCATTTGCTGTCAGCTGGAGTTAATATATTAATATAGAAGAAATCTACAAGATGAAGTAAATCTTCAGAGGTTTTTGCCCGATTTTATAATATCATCCAATAATCAGCGATGAGTCTCTTCAGTCGGCGATACTCAACACCTATAAGGTTTGAAATAATAGGATTCAGTCTTGTATGTAAGTCTAAACATGTCTGTAATATTGCCCTTTAGAAGAATAAATAGAGTATTATTTTCTCCTAACTACAAATCAGTGCTTTAAATTTCTACAATTACATCCATCTGATCGAGACATGGCATAATTGATTAATTGAACGAATTTTCAAAAAAATTTTTCGCATTCCACTAAATTCTCAATGTATGTAGCGAACCGACTAAATCAGTAATGTCACCAGTAAGTCTCTTTAATTATTGCTCCCCATTTTATATTTTTCAGCAATATATCCAAATTATTATTGGAAATTATTATTTTTGCATCGAGAGTTATTTCAATTTTGTCTCCATATGTGCGATTTTATTTTAATATAAATCATAATTATATTTTATCATAATCATAATTATATTTTATATCGTTGAAGTAATACAGCACAACTGAACGTCAATGTAAATGAGCTTTGCTGTAAGTATATTTCATCAGTAACACCGTGAATCGTACAATGACATGTATGAAGATTTGAATTTATGTAATCGTCAAAATTCGAAACACACACATTGATATTCTCATGTCTTTAGTACACCTTGTATTATTGCGAATAAGAGAGCACGTTTCAAAATTCAAGTTCTTTGTATAGTGAATCAAAAATCATCGACAAACAATATTGATTATCCATTTTACACAAAGTAACGGAAACTTACAACTCTCGTTTAACGTTTAAAGTATCTTCACAAACATTTTTTTTTCTGCAATAACTGTTACTAATTATTCACTGACCGACTAATGTATTAGAGATCTCTTTCATTTATGTTTCCAATTTTTTTTTTTAATTTTTTTTCCATTTATATTTTTTGAATGGTGTATTGAACGTGGAATTTTACTTATCTTTAATAGTATAATAATAATAAATATGCGAGTTAGTTTTTCAGTGTAATATTTTAACGAATAATATTTCGACTGTACGAATATTTTTTGAGCATTCAAACAATAGAATTTTTTATTTTCGCTTATTTTTCAGATGATATATTTTTTTATAATTAATACACATTTTTTTGATATATATGATTTTAAGAAACATAGTCTATTTTATTCTTTATATTAATTATCCAGCAAGAAATAATCGTTAATTAAATGTTCGTTAATTATTCGAATCGATGTCGAATTAATGTTGAAATCATCGTATCGATTCGACATCAATTCGATAACTCGTTTCTCGCTTGGGTATAATATTTACTTTTTAAAAATATAGTTTTTTTAAAAAAATATTTTCTCTGTGCGAATATTTTTTTGCAGTCACTGTAAATAATTCACATTGAATTATGTAAAGCATTAAAGATCGGCTAATATAGGCTTCTAGTTTAGCGACTGAATTTCTCACATTTACGGTCTGAAATAATATTCTTATTGTTTATTTCATATAATTGTATAAATATATATATTTTTTTTTCTATATTTTTTTCATAATTTTTTTG
>NW_017259293.1:981848-988007 GCF_001594045.1 Atta colombica | reverse complement strand
TATATATATATCGTTATATATCGTTTTTCTTATAATGTTTACTTTTATTACAGAAAGTAGACTGTTCAAAAAAATTATGGCATAGAAAAATTGTGGACATACAAAAATTTTTTTAATTTAACTGACGATAAATTTACAAAAAATTATCGTACGACAACGTCTTTTTTTTTAAATTAAAGCAATTTTTTAAATTAAAGCAATTTTTTTTAAATTTTAAACAAAATCTCTATTTTAAGACGCTATATCCAGATTTTATCTTTTATGCACATCTTTAAGTTTTGTGCACACCTGCCATTGTAATACAAAATATGAAGATGTGTTTGTTATATTGAGAGTTGCAAAATTTGATGGAAATACACGGAATACATGGACTTTGTAAAATTTTTTCGGGAATGTCATTCGCAACGATGTAAAGTTCGAACTTTTTTCTTTAATTTAAAAAAAAACGAGTTCCTGCAATTTTTTTCATGATTAGAACACTTCAACGCTTATATTTATGACATATCCTACCGACATTATCTGTATTACTAGATATATACGCGCGCACGCGCGTACATACACACACTGAATCATATATTAAGTGTGTGTGTGTGTGTGTGTGTGTGTGTGTGTGTGTGTGTGTGTGTGTGTGTGTGTGCGTGCGTGCGTGCATGCGTGCGTGCGTGTGTGTGTGTGTGTGTGTGTGTGTGTGTGTGTTGGAGTAGTATACTACAATTATAAAAACATCTCACGCTATGAAATCAATTCGAGACAGGATGAGATGTGCGAAAGAGACAATAAATTTATTCAGTTTTTATAAAATTCTTTACATTTTATATATATGTGTTTTATATATATGTGCTTTTCTAAGATCTATTTATGTGTTTATTTTTTTTCTACAATATACTTTCTCATACATCTTTCTTATACATTTTCGAAACCTCGCTACGTATCTCATACAGTGACGAGGAGATATGCATTGACATTGACAGTATAAGTTTCTGGACATCGAGATCGTCGTGGGATCTACGTCTCATGTAGAAATTGCGATCAGTGATAATCAAGGCAACCGCATAATCCTATCTCATGCTGCATAAAAGACGTTCATCGAGAGACGTGCAAATATTGAGTGATTAATGCAGCCAACTATCCCATCGATTCAAGATTTGAATGTAAAACTTATTAAAGTATATGATACGAATAATATAAAATTGTTATTTTAAGATATGTGTTTGTATATGAAACAAACAACCGTAGGCGAAACTGGGTTAAGTAGGCAAGGGTAAGCATTTGAATTTTGAGAGGCAAAAATATATCTTCTGAGTTCCCAATTTATATTGTAGATCTCGAGTGTCTTTACCAACGAAGTTTGGTTAGTTTAAGTGCCACATTATTATGTTTAGGTAATCAAACGTGTTTCGATAGTCAAAAGTAATTTTTGAGATTTCATTTTTCGAATCATATCATTTTTTGTATATATATGGATGAAATGAAGTTGTAAACACCAAAATTTTTTATTACCATCTCGTCTTATAATCACTTTATAAAACGCTAATAATGATTTGACTAAAATCATTTATTATATTCTTCAGACTTCCACGGATCCTTTCTATATAAAGATTATGCGTTTCGCGGATTTCTTTCATGTCCAAATCCATTCTTGGAATGCCAACGTTTCGTGAACCTTGCAGTTCAGTCACTTCATCAGGGCGAGGAGCAGCCTAATACTGAGCTGTTCCTCCGGGTCATTCCCCTTTTATATATTAAATTATTTGTAGAAGTGACGGAAGAAAAAAAGAGAATTATGGGAGGGGGGAGGAATCGATCAGTCCTCATTAACCGGGAGAATAATTTTCCATATTTTATTTATGATGTAGCGCCATTATCTCTATTTAGATTGTTAGGGTGTTTTTATATCTCTATGGCTTCTCAATACTTTCTGGAAAGTATAATGTAATGTTGGCTATTGGTCGTTTTGTCAAACAATATTTGATGTTCAGTTTCGATGTTGTGTGCTGATTGCGTGACATGTTTTAACCTAATATCACGGTGGTATTCTTTTATCTATAGATTGACCATTCTCTCAGTTTCTCCAATGTATACTTGCCCGCAGAAACAAGGTATTTTGTACACTCCTGCGGAGCTGAGTGGAGGTCTTTAGAATTTCTTAAGATTTGTCCTATTTATTTGGGTGACTTAAAGATAGTTCAGTTATTGTATTTGTTTAATATTCTGCTAATTCGATTTATTATTCCTTTGACATATGGAAGAATAGATAGGATTCTTTCGTCTGATTGTGTATCAGAGACCGTTGTCTTGTTTGCATGTTTATTGATTGTTTTGATTATGTCTTTTTTGTCGTGTCCGTTTTTTTGTGAGGCTGTTAAATGATTGAAAGTCTGTCTGTAAATGTTCTTTGTCAGAAATGATGAAAGCTCTATGTACTAGTGAATTGATTGCAGACTATTTTTGTGCTAGTGATGTGACTCGGCATGTAGGTATCTATGTTGGTTTTCTGTACACTTGATGGTTTAAGATGCCGTCAGCTTTCTTAGAGATAAGAATTTAGAAAGGGGAGTTTTCTGTTTTCCTCTATGTCTACTATATAGTGAAGTGAATATTTGAATATTGAGGAAAATAAGGAATTTACGGAATTTGGCTTCCGTGTCTCCATATCACGAATGTGTTGTCTACATAACGGAACCAAACTTCTGGTTTTTGAGTGTTTTTCTGAGGACCTCTTTCTCAAAATGCTCCATAAAGATGTTGGCGACAGAAGAAATAGCAGAGCTCATTGCCACTCCTGAAGTTTATTCATAAAACAACGAATTTTACGGCAGAGTCGAACTCCGTAAATTCTTTATTTTCTTCAATAATCAATATCCAAATATCCACTCACTATAGACATAGAGAAAAAGAAAAACTCCCCTTCCTAGATGTTCTTGTCTCTAAGAAAGCTGACGGTACCATCAAGTGTACAGAAAACCAACCCACACAGATAGATACCTACATGCCAAGTCACCACCCAGCACAAAAACAGTCTGCAATCAATTCCCTTGTACATAGAGCTTTCATCATCTCTGACGAAGAACATCTACAGACAGAAAATTTAATCACTTAAAAACAGCCTTACAGAAAAACGGACACGACAAAAAAGATATATATAAAAAAAGATATATATAAAAAAAAGATATATATAAAAGATGATATAATCAAAACAATCAATAAACATGCAAACAAGACAACGGACTCTGATACACAATCAGACGAGAGAATCCTATCTATTCTTCCATATGTCAAAGGAATAATAAATCGAATTAGCAGAATATTAAACAAACACAATAACCGAACTATCTTTAAATCACCCAAATAAATAGGATAAATCTTAAGAAATTCTAAAGACCTCCACTCAGCTTCGCAGGAGTGTACAAAATACCTTGTTCCTGCGGGTAAGTATACATTGAGAGAAACTGAGAGAATGGTCAATCTATAGATAAAAGAATACCACCGTGATATTAGGTTAAAACATGTCACGCAATCAGCACACAACATCGAAACTGAACATCGAATACTGTTTGACAAAACGACCAATAGCCAACATTACATTATACTTTCCTAAAAACTATAGAGGAGCCATAGAGATACAAAGATACCCTAACAATCTAAATAGAGATAATGGCTAGAACATAAATAAAATATGGAAAACTATTCTCCCGGTTAATAAGGACTGACCGATTTCCCCACCTCCCCCCCACAATTCTCTTCTTTCTATCACTCCAACAACTAGCGTAATATATAAACGGAGAATGACTCAGAGGAACAGCTCAGTAGAGGCTGTTCCTCGCTTTGATGAAGTAAACTGTAAATTTCAAAACGTTGGCATTCCAAAAATGGATCTCGACACGGAAGAAACCGTGAAGCGCATAATCGTTTATTATATTATTGAAAACTGCAAATGAAAAAGAAGTGCTCACTTACCCCTAGTTTTTCCCCTACTCTTCTTCTTTGTGCTCGAGCAATGTGTCGAGTATGCATATTATAAATTCAATATACGCACGGTATTAGTCAGAAATTCAAATATTTTACATTCAAATACTTTATATTTTAATTTTTAAGACAAAATTGTGTTAATAAACGTCATGCTGTAAACACTATGCGCAAAATTTATGTTAAAAATTCTATTATAGAATGTGAATTAGTGTTTAGAGTATAGTATGGTTTAGAGTATATTGAACATTGTTGCATTAAAACGATAAATAAATCTATTTTAAAAATATATACCTTTGAAAAATTATTAGGTGTACAACTTTGCTTCCGCCGTTTTCCTATAGATGGCTTTAGCGTGGTGGTCGAAATAAATAAATCATAGACGTCATATAATAAACTTTGACATCTGTCAACATAACCCCATAGAAACATTAGTCGATTTATGTCTGCATCATAAAGTTATTCTCGATTGAAAATGTTAGTTTACGAGCCAAATTCTCGTCATTTGCGGGAGGTTTTAATTTTTTGCTTCAATATGAAGAAATCTGCGGCTGAGGATCATCGAATGCTCTTAAATACTTATGGTGAGGCCGCTATTAGTGAAAGAACTGTCGTGAGTGGTTTCAACGCTTCAAGAACGGTGATTTTGATGTCCAAGGACATGCTCTGTATTTGGTGGGACCAGCTCGGCGTAGTATTATGAACTGTTAAAACCGACTGAAACAATCACAGGCGATCGGTATCGAACGCAATTGATGCGTTTGAGCCGAGTATTGAAAGACAAACGGTCGCAATACAACGAGAGACACGATAAAGTGATTTTGCAGCATGACAATGCTCGACCCCATGTTGCGAAAGTGATCAAGACATACTTGGAAACGTTGAAATGGGAAGTCCTACCCCACCCGCCGTATTCTCCAGACGTTGCTCCCTCTGACTATCACTTGTTTCGATCAATAGCACATGGCCTAGCTGACTAGCATTTCCGGTCTTATGATGAAGTAAAAAATTGGATCGATTCGTGGATAGTCTCAAAAGATGACCAGTTTTTTCGACGCAGGATTCGTACGCTACCCGAAAGATGAGAGAAAGTAGCGATGGACAATACTTTGAATCATAAATGTATAACCAGTTTTTTACAATAAAGCCTCGAATTTCGGAAAAAAAACGGCGGAAGCAAAATTGTACACCTAATATTATAACTCTTTTATATTGTTCAAATAATAAAGTTTTATTTATTAATTGTAAACTTAAAATATGTGTATTCTTCAAAAATGTCGATTTTTAATAGTCGTGTTCCAATAATTACACTTTTTGAGGGATTCATATCACTATTTCATATGCTATTCATATATTATTTTTTTTCGTTAGTGATGATCAATTAAAAAAATCTTACGGGTTTTTGCTCAAACATGAAATTTAAAAATCTGAGAATTTTTATCCAAAGTAATAATTTTTTCTGTATTTTTTCTAATAAAATTTTTCTAATAAAATTTTTTTGAAGCATTGTAATTAATTGAAAATAAAATATTATTTATTTAATTCATATTTATCTTTGTCTGTCTTAGAGGTAATAAAAAGAGCTATAATTTTACACGTTTTGAGCTAAAAGACATATTCTATACATATTCCATAGATATAACTTGACAAAGTTGCAGAGTTCACAAACTCTAGTGTTAGCGAAAGAGTAACCAAAAATATCAATATTACTAGGATTAATAAGATAGCGCGTTTGATTGATCGACACATATCATTAAAATATTATTAAAATTGCTTTCATATCCTATAGTTAAATCGCATCAAAAGTCGTAAAATAAATACTATTGTATATCTTTTTAATAAAATCGCGTGCGGAAGAATACATTTCAACAATTTGTGATTATTATATGTCAAATTTATATTAATAATAATAGGTGAATATGTGAAGCATTAAAAAAATTACGTGAAGTTTATCATGAAACTTCAATCATGGAGTGAATTAGTAATTCACATTTGAGTGCGCTTCAGATGAAATTGTATATACTACGTTACATTTAAAGTAAAAAATAAATTAATCTTTTGTAAAAAAAAGTGTATAATATGATATTTAGATATATTATAATAATACTGAATGTTTTAAATTATTTTCAATCTCCTTTTTCCTCTGCCTCTATTCAGTTTAGAATTCAATATGTGATAAGAAAACGCGCGATT
>NW_017259293.1:980132-981748 GCF_001594045.1 Atta colombica | reverse complement strand
AACGCTACGTGTCATTGCACCTCTAAAAATAAGCATGCCTGTCAATCTCGCGTGCAATTCCATTTGGCTTATTATTTCAACGACAAAATATATTTTTATATATTTTTTTTTCGCTCCCTTCTATGACGTCATCTGTTTGTCATATAACTTCGAGACCTGCACATTCCTATTTTTCTTTATTGCGAGTGAGAATGAGTTTTCTCCTTTTTTCTGTAATGAAGAAAAAATTTCTGTATCAATAATGATAGCTATTCAATAGTAGTAAGGAAGATCGGGCCCGATTGTTACAGTTTTTGATTTTTAGAAAAAGTGGATACCTGATTTTGAAATATTATATATGTTATAATATTAAATATTATATACGTTATATTAGGTGTACAACTTTGCTTTCGCCGAAATGCGAGGCTTTATTGTAAAAAACTGTTTATACATTTATGATTCAAAGTATTGTCCATCGCTGGCCACTACTTTCTCCCATCTTTCGGGTAGCGTACGAATCCCGCGTCGAAAAAACTGGTCATCTGTTGAGGCTATCCACGAATCGACCCAATTTTTTACTTCTTCAGAAGACCGGAAGTGCTGGTCAGCCAGGCCGTGCCATTGATCGAAACAAGTGATAGTCAGAGGGAGAAACGTCTGGAGAATACGGCGGGTGGAGTAGGACTTCCATTTCAACGTTTCCAAGTATGTCTTGACCACTTTCGTAACATGGGGTCGAGCATTGTCATGCTGCAAAATCACTTTATCGTGTCTCTCGTATTGCGGCCGTTTGGCTTTAAAACGCATCAATTGCGTTTGATACCGATCGCCTGTGATTGTTTCAGTCGGTTTTAACAGTTCATAATACACTACGCCGAGCTGGTCCCACCAAATACAGAGCATGACCTTGGAGCCGTGAATATTCGGTTTGGCTGTCGACGTGGAAGCATGGCCGGGAACTCCCCATGATTTTCTGTGCTCGGGATTATCGTAATGAACCCATTTTTCGTTCCCAGTCACAATGCGATGCAGAAATCCCTTCCGTCTTTGCCTTTCAAGCAGCTGTTCACAAGCAAACAAACGCCATTCAACATCCTCGGCTTCAATTCGTATGGCACCCAATTTCCTTGCTTCTGAATCATTCCCATGACTTTGAGGCGTTTTGAAATGGCTTGTTGAGTCAGTCCCAATGATCGTGCCTATTCTTCTTGATTTTGACACGAGTCTTGCTCAAGTGATGCCTCCAATTCTGCATCTTTGAAAACCTTCTCTCTTTCACCGCTATGCCGGTCTTCGACATCAAAATCATCATTCTTGAAGCGTTGAAATCACTCACGACACGTTCTTTCACTAATAGCGGCCTCACCATAAGTATTTGAGAGCATTCGATGAGCCTTAGCCGCAGATTTCTTCATATTGAAGCAAAAAATTAAAATCTCCCGCAAATGACGAGAATTTGGCTCGTAAACTGACATTTTCAATCGAGAATAGCTTTATGATGCAGACATAAATCGACTAATGTTACTATGGGGTTATGTTGACAGATGCCCAAGTTTATTATATGACGTCTATGATTTATTTATTTCGACCACCACTTACCACTAAAGCCATCTATAGGAAAACGGCGGAAGCAAAGT
>NW_017259293.1:978088-980032 GCF_001594045.1 Atta colombica | reverse complement strand
TATATATATATATATACCATATATATACATATATATATAAACCATGTTTGAATAGAGAAAGATTGAGAGATCCGAAAGACCCGCTTCAATCGGATATTTTGATTTCAAATCTATTTCTATCTCGAATATCCAGATAAATGGATAATCTCTAGGATATATGCGTTTATATATATGTAATCGGCATATCATATACATGAGTATATGACACGACAATCACATGTGTGTGTGTGTGTGTGTGTGTGTGTGTGTGTGTGTGTGTGTGTGTGTGTGTGTGGGTTTTGCGTGTATATATGTGATTTTCTTGTCATATACATAAGATATTACAAATATATAAAAGATCTTTCAATAAGGACACTCGATTTTTAAATGTAAATAAAATAAGTTGTGTGAGATATCCACTCAATTTTTTTTTATTTGAAAGAATATTTTATGACATTTGGTATGGAATATAACATCGCTCAAATGTCCGCCCCGGTTTCGCTTGGTGACACATATTCGGGCGGTTCAATTTTCGATGGCTTTCTCGCATAAATCTGGCTGGATGGAGTTTGTTATGTAGACTTTGAAAGCAATTGTTTGCGATTTATTCGTATAGACCTGCGATTTAAGGTCGCCCCAAACGAAGAAGTCTAAAGGCGTTAAATCTCAGTTCACATCGCCGCCGCGCGAGATAACTGTGCCCTTAAATCGCTCGTGCAGAATGTCCATCATGGCATGCAGTGTGGCACGTAGCGCCATCCTGTTGGAACCACTTGTTATCGGTATCCATATCATCCATTTTAGGCCACAAGAAGTTGTTTATCATCGATCTGTAGCGCTCGCCGTTGACGGTTATAGCAACGCCCGCTTCGTTTTGAAAGAAGTACAGACCGATGATTCCGCCAGATCAAAATCCGCACCAAACAGTGACTTTCTCGAGATGCATTGCTGGTGTATCTCGTGTGAATTAGTATCGTCCCAAATTCGACAATTTTGCTTGTTCACATTTTGCTTGTGATGTATCCATTCATCCAAAAATGGGCCTCATCGCTAACGATAATTTGTTTGGCGAAATTTGGGTTAACTTCCAATTGCTCCAGAACCCAATCAGCGAACACACGGCGTTGTCTATGGTCGTTTACCTTAAATTCCTGGGTCAGTTGAATTTTATAAGAGTGCAGACCCAAGTCCCGACGCAAAATTCGCTAAGTTGAAGTTGAAAGGCCAAGTTCTTGTGAATGATGAGAAATTGACCGCCTCGGATTTTCCCGTACACTCTTACACAGCAGCGATGTTTTCAGCAGACCTTGCGTTTCGGTGACGTACTGATGTTGGCTGATTATTTATCGAATCGGTTGACTCGCATTTGACCATCAAATATCGAATAGTCGATTCGGCAGGACGATTGTGGCGAGGATAAAAATCACGTAATGCGCGGAACGTTTCTCGAACGGAGCACTGATTTTGATAATAAAATTTTATGATTTGCATACGTTGCTCAACACTATGACTTTCCATGGTGATTTGCCATACACTACTAAACAATTCACAACAAATTTGACAGATGTCACTTTAACAACATGGCTATTATGATCTAACAAATTTCGAGCGTCTCTATTGAAAGACCCTATATATATATGATTGTTAACTAAAATAAAAAGGAAATGTTTTCGGATACCATATTATGGAAGCGAGAAGTATGTCATTGTCCCATTATTACATAATGAAATAAAAGATTAATTTGAAATAATATATTCCACGTCTTTGTAATTTATATATTCTTAAGCTACGTTTGGAAACATTATTCAAGTACCTCCATGTCGTTTTGTTCTTGTTGTTCATTCAATATTAAAAGAACTTTAAAAAAATATATGATTATATACATATTACTTAAAATAATAGTTTACGAGTGAAAAGCACATATGCGAAAAGCTAAGATATCTCAGTGATATATATATATATATA
>NW_017259293.1:952641-977988 GCF_001594045.1 Atta colombica | reverse complement strand
TATATATATATATATATATAAAACGCTGATACGTGTTAAATAATGGGATCTCTCAGAGATTATTAGAGATATATCGTTATTATTCAATTGAGAAACTAATATACAGATGATTTCGAGAGCAAATGCACATAGAATCTCAAACATTAATTGAGTTCCAGGAGCGCACATCTTGCGGAAGGCTGTTCCACAGATTGGCCGCAGTAGAAAGGATCTTTTATAAAATTCAATACGACACTGCCAAAGAACTAATAGATCGCCCGGTGCTCTGGTTCGTCTACTCGACTTCAGTACGGTATATGAAATTGGAGAGAAGAGGTCCAATCTTTAAATACAGAAGACAACAGTATTTATAAGTACTATATTTGTAAGTACTGTACAATAGTACAAAGTACTGCCTTTTGACGTTGACCTTCAGCCAGCGAACACGTCTATAAGATGTGACGTGGTGTCCAATTTCACCTTATAAGCAAACTTGAAGCATGTATGGTTATTCCTAGTTTAATGTCTTGTAATATCTGTAAGAGCAACACAAGCAGTAGTCCAAATGAGGGAGCAACAACAATACCTTAGCGACTCTGACATCAAATGTTTGCACAATTTAAGTTAATGTAGCATTACTCTGATTTTCTTCGTTATGATTATCTTCGTTGCTCACATTGTCCTATGAAAAATTATTAGATATTACAGTTCTTAAATATTTAATTTCCATGACAAATCGAGGAATCTCAGTAATCATAATATTCGGCAGTGCATCAAAATCGGATGTAGTGATGTGTTCACAATGATAGTATGCATTTTAGCTTTATTTAATAGAAGTTGATTTTCAGTAGGTGTACAACTTTGCTTCCGCCGTTTTCCTATAGATGGCTTTAGCGGTAAGTGGTGGTCGAAATAAATAAATCATAGACGTCATATAATAAACTTGGACATCTGTCAACATAACTCCATACAAACATTAGTCGATTTGTCTGCATCATAAAGTTATTCTCGATTGAAAATGTCAGTTTACGAGCCAAATTCTCGTCATTTGCGGGAGGTTTTAATTTTTTGCTTCAATATGAAGAAATCTGCGGCTGAGGCTCATCGAATGCTCTCAAATACTTATGGTGAGGCCGCTATTAGTGAAAGAACTGTCGTGAGTGGTTTCAACGCTTCAAGAACGGTGATTTTGACGTCCAAGGTCATGCTCTGTATTTGGTGGGACCAGCTCGGCGTAGTGTATTATGAACTGTTAAAACCGACTGAAACAATCACAGGCGATCGGTATCGAACGCAATTGATGCGTTTGAGCCGAGCATTGAAAGACAAACGGCCGCAATACAACGAGAGACACGATAAAGTGATTTTGCAGCATGACAATGCTCGATCCCATGTTGCGAAAGTGGTCAAGACATATTTGGAAACGTTGAAATGGGAAGTCTTACCCCACTCGCCGTATTCTCCAGACGTTGCTCCCTCTGACTATCACTTGTTTCGATCAATGGCACACGGCCTGGCTGACCAGCACTTCCGGTCTTATGAAGAAGTAAAAAATTGGATCGATTCGTGGATAGCCTCAAAAGATGACCAGTTTTTTCGACACGGGATTCGTGCGCTACCCGAAAGATGGGAGAAAGTAGTGGCCAGCGATGGACAATACTTTGAATCATAAATGTATAACCAGTTTTTTACAATAAAGCCTCGAATTTCGGAAAAAAAACGGCGGAAACAAAGTTGTACACCTAATATTTAATGGAAGCTGACTTTCAGTTCCAATCAACTATTCTGTATGTATTCTATGTCATCATCAATTCTCTCAATAGTTTTTGCTAACTTCAGCTCACAATTTAGATATATAATCAAGTCATCAGCGTAGAATTATCTGCAATTCCTGAGAGTACTCCTGAAGTCCGATAAATATAAATTGAAAAGTACAGGCCCAAAAACAGAATCCTGCGGAACTCCAACCATGACGTTAGCAGGAACAGACATAGAGTTACTCCCCCTATCTCTGACCACCTGTGTCCTGTTTGTGAAATATGGTGCAACCCATGTTAGCATCGAATGAGAGAGATACATACTTCTAAGCTTCTTTATTAAAATTTCATGCATCCTATCAAGGCCTTTTTGACTTTCCTTCGAAAAGTCAAAAAGATCACAGTGACCCTCCGCTGGTCCACAATCTTCATCAAGTGTATTAATAAGACAAGTTTGGATAGAATGAGTCTTTCTGTAGGCAGCCTGTAGATTCATAATAACTCGGACTTTTCCAGAAAGAAACAAATTTATATACAATTCTTTCAAATGACTTAGACAATGCAAGGAGTATCAAGATTGGCCTATATATAGTCCTAATAGATGTAGGATTTTTTACTTTAGGGATTGGACACATCATCGCAGACTTCCACTGAACAGGAAAGATTCCATGCATAAATGAATAGTTAAAAATGTATTCGAGAATAAGCAGAATATAAGATGCAATAAGTTTCAGTAACTTAAGAGAAATATCATCAGAGCCAACTGTAGATTAGATCATTTTAAAATCAATTTCTAAATCTTCAAGTTAATTACAGGCACTCCATTATACCATCTTGATCAAAAAGTTCTCGGAATTATCACCAGGTGATGCTCTGAATCAGCTGATTTGAGTTCTGTTTTTTTTGGTTAGGTTGCCACATTTATCATTGACATTCCCACTAAATTTTATCACCATAGCTTGAATTTGTAAAAGTTATGCCGTCTTGAGTACATCTACCTCTGCACGATATTTTCGATTTTTTATAGTTTTAAAAATGGAGTTGAATTGCAACAATGAGTTTGTATTAAATTTTGCGTTAAAAATGGATTCAATGGTGTGATAATCTTGGAAATGTTGGGAAACTGTTTCGGCAGTGATACTCTAAAGAAAATAGCGTTTATGAGTGGCATGAACGCTTCAAAAGTGGTCGTGAATTCGTCGAGGATGACGAATGCAGTGGCAGGCCGTCGACATCGAAAACCGACGAAAACATCAATAAAGTAAGAGAAATATTGATCAATAACCGCAAATTAACTATCAGAGAGCTGGCAGAAGACTTAAACATTGTTTATGGATCCATTCAGGACATTGTAGTTAATGGTTTGGGTTTGCGCCGTATTGCTGCAAAATTGGTCTTGAAGAATTTCATGCAAAAAAGGGATCGCGTTGTCATCGCCAAAGACATGATTTCCAAGGCTGAATCCGACCCAACATTCATCAAACACATCATTACTGGAGACAAGACGTGGGTTTATGAGTACGACACGCAATCCAGGCGAGCAATGGAAAGCTTCAAATGAGCCAAAACCAAAAAATCCACGTCATTTTCAGTCGAAAAAGAAAGCGATGCTCATGGTTTTCATTCATTACAACGGTATTGTACATCACGAATTTTTGCTAGAAGGTCAGACAGTTAATAAGGAGTATTATTTGAGCGATATGAGACGTTTGCGTGAAGCAGTTCGCCAAAAAAGAAAAAAAAGATTTGTGGGCAAACTCGTGGATTTTCCACCATGATAACGTACAATGCCATCATTATCCGTGAATTTTTGATCAAGAACGAAACAAATAGCCATCAAACAGCCATCGATTCATCTAATATGGCTCTCTGCGATTTTTTTCGATCGAGTCAAAAAACTATTACAGGGAACGCATTTTAACAACCGAAAGGAAGTAATGGAAAAATCAAAGATGGCTCTGATGGCTATACTGACAATAGAGTTCCAGAAATGTTTCGAGAGCTGGATCAAGCGCTGGAAAAGTGCGTTGCAGTCGATGGGGAGTACTTTGAAGGGGACAATATCACTTTTGATGAATAAAACTTATATTTTGAATTTTCTGAATGAATTCCGGGAATTTTGTGATCAAGGCAGTATTCGAATTTTAATAATATGAATATACTTATTGATGTACAATAGTAAGCAGTTAAAAAAATTTCATTGACTCACAAGGGAAGTTTTACAACTGTTTGGAACCAATTTAGTTGGATTTGGATTCTCCATGATATATGTTGTAAAACAATACGAAAATTTAAGCGACACACAATTTTTTATACGTGCATTAATTCATGTTTAAGGAGTGAAACACCCCTTTGAAAATAAACGGTATTTTTCTATCGAGCCGAATATCGTCGGAAGTATAAAAGAAAGAAAAAATTTTTTTAAATAAAAGTTGTACGGTTTTAAGAGTATTTTAAAATTAGAAGGAAAACAAATAAAATTAGAAGAAAAACAAATTTTTTTATTTTTTTGTTTAACAAAATATTATCACTTGTAAATTTTCTTAAATTTTTTTTTAATCAAAATTATTATTTTTAAATTATTATTAAAGATTATTTTTTTATAAAATCCAATGTGCCAAACCATGTGTAATAAAGTTACATTACGGTATATCATTTTCGAGAATTAATTATTAACGCTTCCGTATATACGCTATCCATGCTCATATGCGTAAGTAATTGTCGTCGAAATTATAAAATACATAAATCAAGGAATAAGAAAATTTACATGATATTTATAACATTACAAATTATAAATAATGTTAAGAGTTATAATAATTTTTACTATTTCTCCTTGAAGTGAATAAAATTTTTTTATTCATCTCTGTACATTATAATATTTTCTTATATCTCAAAATTATTCTCTTAAAGTTATTTTCAGTTTTATGCTTTAATATTTTTTTTACTCGTTTAACGTAATAATTACAAAACATATATTATATATTACACTTATATATATTACACTTAATAATGAAATAATTTCTAAATGTTTATATATGACATTGGGAGTACAAGTTCGGTCCATTTCCGTAAAGATGGCTCCAGCTGTTGTGAATGGTTCATAGTGACAGCTGATTTTGGCGGTTTCAGAGAGGTTAAACACTGCTAATAATATTCATTATATCGCTTTGAGTTTCATACAAAAACCTTAATTTTTACTGTGTTTGAAATGTCGAATTTTGTGTTAACCAAGCAGCATTTGCGGGAGGTTTTGATTTTCTGCTTTAATTGGAAGAAAAGTGCGGCTGAAGCCCATCGAACGCTTGTCGAAGTTTATGGTGACACTGCTCCAACTGATGTAGGGAATGGTTGCGACGTTTCAAGGATGGAGATTTCAGCGTTGAAGACAAGCCTCGCTCTGGACAGCCAAAAAAATTCGAAGACAAAGAATTAGAGGCATTACTCGAAGAAGATCAGAATCAAACGCAAGAGGAGAATCTTGCAGAATCATTGGGAGTAACTCAACAAGCCATTTCTGATTGAGAGCCATGGGAATGATTCAAAAACAAGGAAATTGGGTGCCTTATGAACTGAAACCGAGAGATGTTGAAAGGCGATTTTTCACAGCTGATTCAAAAACAAAAGGATTTTTGCATTGAATTGTGACTGGAGATGAGAAATGGATATTCTACGATAACCTCAAGAAGAAAAAATACTAAGCTAAGCCTCAATCGTTGCCATCGACCTCAACATCAACAGCACGACCGAACATTCATGGTTAGGTTCGAAGATCATGCTCTGTATCTGGTGGGACCAAAAGGATCTTGTTTACTATGAGCTGCTGAAACCTGGCGATTCCATTACGGGCGATCAGTATCGGCTACAATTGATTCGTTTGAGCCGTGCGAGAAAAACGGCCGGAATACGAGCAAAGACATGATAAAGTTATTCTTCTTCATGACAACGCTCGGCCTCATGTCGTAAAAAAATATTTAGAAACGCTCAAATGGGATGTTTTACTACATCCGCCGTATTCTCCGGACATTGCTCCTTCTGATTGTTCCAAAGGATGCAGCAAGTCACCAGTTCACTTCTTTCGCAGAAATCGAAAATTGGCTCCAAAATTGGATCGCCTCCAAAGACGAGTCATTTTTTCGAGATGGAATTCGAAAATTGCCTGAGAGATGGGAAAAAGTAATAGTAGGCAGCGATGGACAATACTTTAATTGATCTGTTCATTAATTTTGTTTTTAAATAAATGCACAAAAAAACGGATTGAACTAACTTGTATTCCGAATAAATTTATATTTTGTATCGTTTATTCATTATACTCATTACAATAATAATACTCGATGAAAAAATTTCAAGCATAATGACTTCTTGCATTATGAGAGAAAGAGAAAGAGAGAGAGAGAGAGAGAGAGAGAGAGAGAGAAAACATTTTACTACAGCTATATTACTGATATCACATATTGTTAAACTTTTCTCAAAACTATTTTTCTCGATAAATTTTACTGACTTTCAAATTCTTCTGGTCTTTCGTTTGTATAACCACTTTTAAACCACGAATATTTAAATAAATATTTAAATAAGTTGTGATATTGCGAGGATGAAAATTAATTATGTATCAGAGATTATAATTTTATTATATTATTTCGTTCAATAATGTAAATTTATATTACTTTCTAATAATAAAATACAATAGTATCTGAAAATCTTTTAGCAAAATTTTTCCAAATTCTAAATCCGTAAACATCTAATGATATTCTGTAGTACCTTTCAATATAATCATAGTAGTAACAATGTTTTCCTGCAAGTGTTAAATCTGAAATAATATCAGAACAATGTCCATAAATCGATAAGAAAAATACTATTAGAATTTGGAAAATAAGCTTTTTCTAATTATATTTTAAAATGTCTATAAGAAATATAATTGTTAAATTAATATTATTATTATTATTATATTGCTATTTTATGACTGTTATGAAATTCTTAAATAAAATATGAAATATATCACAGAAATGAGACTTATAATTTCATTATATTATTCCGTTTATGCAAATTTATATTTACTTTTTAATAGTAAAACAGTATCTGAAAATGTATTGTAAAAAGAAATTTATTTCTATTTAATTATCTGAAATCATTTTCCAGATAGTTATTTTTCAGATAGAAGTTTTTATAATAACATTTATTGTGTAAATAAGATTTCTTGTACTCTTGGTCCAAATATACCAGTTCCTTTCAATATATATAAATAAAGGTGACAGCAAATTTTCATTACACATATTATTGGTTGTATGATGGATGAGTATATTGTTGATGATATAGATTGCGTAACACACTCTACTTTCTTTACTCCTTCATTAGACAATGACCTAAAATGAATTTCCAATTGAAAATCACTTTGAACAGTATTAAAAACATTTTCATATCCTAACTGTCCGATAAGTGATTTCACTGTTCTCAGAAAATCATTAATTGTATTTTACAACTTAACGGAATTTTCTATTGTTCTTCTAGTTATAAATTTCGTTTTTTTCGAAACAATTCGCTGGAATTTTTTGAATGTTGATACCTAACTGTGAAATGCTTTAAATATAGAATTTAAATTTCCTATTTCATTTTGGGTTTGTAAAGTCTATCTTTGTAAATCGATTTCATGAACTATGAATCCTGATTCAACAGCTGCAGTAAATTTATCATATATAAATTTGGAGATGTAAGATAATTTTTCTATACGATTTCTGAATGTAATTGTCCTTCCCATAGTCTTAATTGATTCAGATGAACTCTTCTAAATTTATTTTGCACTAATTATAGCAAATGATTCCTCTTGTTTTTATTTTTTTCATTAATGTCTCAATTCCGCCAATACTCAACAGCTCGTCTTTTACAAGAACTGTCAAAGTCTGCGTCATCATTTGAACATTGAAGATTTAAATTACCTTCACTCCATGCTTCTTCATCTTCAATTATTTCTGAATTAATAGTTTATAAGATTCTTGACAATCGAGATATTAGGTGTACAACTTTGCTTCCGCCATTTTTTTCCGAAATTCGAGGCTTTATTGTAAAAAACTGGTTATACATTTATGATTCAAAGTATTGTCCATTGCTGGCCACTACTTTCTCCCATCTTTCGGGTAACGTACGAATCCCGCGTCGAAAAAACTGGTCATCTTTTGAGGCTATCCACGAATCGATCCAATTTTTTACTTCTTCATAAGACCGGAAGTGCTGGTCAGCCAGACCGTGTGCCATTTATCGAAACAAGTGATAGTCAGAGGGAGAAACGTCTGGAGAATACGGCGGGTGGAGTAGGACTTCCATTTCAACGTTTCCAAGTATGTCTTGACCACTTTTGCAACATGGGGTCGAGCATTGTCATGCTGCAAAATCACTTTATCGTGTCTCTCATTGTATTGTGGCCGTTTGTCTTTAAAACGCATCAATTGCGTTTGATACCGATCGCCTGTGATTGTTTCAGTCGGTTTTAACAGTTCATAATACACTACGCCGAGTTGGTCCCACCAAATACAGAGCATGACCTTGGAGCCGTGAATATTCGGTTTGGCCGTCGACGTGGAAGCATGGCCGGGAACTCCCCATGATTTTCTGCGCTCGGGATTATTGTAATGAACCCATTTTTCGTCCCCAGTCACAATGCGATGCAGAAATCTCTTCCGTCTTTGCCTTTCAAGCAGCTGTTCACAAGCAAACAAACGCCGTTCAACATTTCTCGGCTTCAATTCGTACGGCAGTCAATTTGCTTGCTTCTGAATCATTCCCATGGCTTTGAGGCGTTTTGAAATGGCTTGTTGAGTCACTCCCAATGATCATGCCAATTGTTCTTAATTTTGACACGCGTCTTGCTAATGCCTCCAATTGCATCTTCGAAAACCTTCTCTCTTCCACCGCTATGCCGGTCTTCGACGTCAAAATCACCGTTCTTAAAGCGTTGAAACCACTCACGACACGTTCTTTCACTAATAGTGGCCTCACCACAAGTATTTGAGAGCATTCGATGAACCTCAGCCGCAGATTTCTTCATATTGAAGCAAAAACTTGAAACCTCTCGCAAATGACGAGAATTTGGCTCGTAAACTGACATTTTCAATCGAGAATAACTTTATGATGCAGACACAAATCGACTAATGGGGTTTTCTATGGGGTTATGTTGACAAATGCCCAAGTTTATTGTATGACGTCTATGATCTATTTATTTCGATCACCACTTACCGCTAAAGCCATCTATAGGGAAACGGCGGAAGCAAAGTTGTACCTAATATTAATAAAAATCTAACAACATTATGCGGATTGATAATCATTTCTAAAGATTAAACTTGGTTATGGTGATTAAAGATTAAGCTTTGAATCGTAATACAAAAAAAATGTAACAAATTGTACAAACATATCATTATGACAAAAGTACTGCAACTACACTGAACGTAAAACTACTACGTGAATATTCTTATATTGTCCATTTGTTATATTTATCTTGAATGTATACATAAACTTATATCATAAATTATATGCCCACTTATTATCTAATCACTTATGATCGATGGGCGCATTCAGCAGAAAAGAACACTACGAAACTACTCCACTGAATAGCATACTTTCCGCTCTCTCAACATATTGCAAGAATGGATGTCATCCTATTGAGCGGAAATTTTTTTCATAAACTTTCATAAACTTTCATAAACTTTCGATTCAACAATATCCTTGTTCAGTCAAATCACAGACTAGGCATTTACAACTGTCTAAGCAACATTTCAACAAATTTCAGTTAATCCACACATTCTCCACGTAGCCTCTCAATGAATTGCATTCCTACTCCGTGTCCACAAATGCAAGATCTTTGCCATTGTCTAATTCGATTGTTGCTGGTTCATTTGTAGAATTAGATATCAATGTCATTAATAGTAATTCTAATTGCACGTTAGAAAATGAATATTTAAACAATAGACCGAGTTCAATAGAAGTGTCAGATTCAGTTTCTGGACGTTGTGCTCCATTAAAAAGTGGTCAAAAAGGCGAGATTTAAAGGAAATTTATAATGTAAGAAAAAAATTGGTTGCAGAAGGAACAAATAAAAACGATGGAACAGTTAACAAAAAGAAAAAACAATTCAAGGAGAAAAAATGAACTTTCAAAACAATTTCTTATGAAAAAATGTAACTATATAATGTTATTAATAATAAATTTTTATTTTTACGTACATATGCGTTTGTACACTTTATTCACTTTGTATACTTTAATCCTATTTTCATTCTTTTATATACTTAAATTACAAATTATTTGTAATATAATTTCTTTTTTCTGCTTCCGGAGCCACAAATAGATCTTCAGATGTTCCAGTCGAAACAATAAGATATATCAAAAGATATTTTAAGTAAAATTTGTATAGTTTTTTACACGTGATGAATTCTTCAGACATGAGATTTTCAAACAATTCAATGTAATTTTAAATGCAAAACATTTTTTTTAATTTATTTTTTAAAGATACAATCTTATACAATAATTTTATTAAAAGAATGGATTTGGAATAAAATTGTTTTTAATTTTTAATTGTTTATAATTTTTATATTTTATGGAAGAAATTAAATGTCAAAGAAATAATAATATATCTTAAAAATATATATTTACAAAACACACACGTATAAAAGCTATACAAATTTTACTTAAGACATCTTTTCATATATCTTATTTTCCAACGACAATTACATACATGTATGAGCATGGATAGTGTACATGTATACGGAAGCATTAATAAATAATTCTTGAAAATGATATGTCGTAATATAACTTCATTACACATGACTGAATTTGTAAAAAAATAATCTTTAATTTAGTAAAAAAAATTAAAAATTTAAGAAAATTACGGGAGTATTTTGTTAAACAAAATACTTCCATAATTTCCCGGGTGGTGGGAGTATTTTGTTAAAAAAAATAAAAAAAATTTTTTTTTCTTTATACTATTTTTTTCTTTATACTTTTAACTTTAAAGTACTCTTGAAACCGTACAACTTTTGTTTAAAAAATTTTTTCTTTCTTTTATACTTCCGATAATCGGCTTGAAAAAAAAGTACCGTTTTTTTTCAAAGGGGTATTTCACTCTTTAAACATAAATTAGCGCACGTATAAAAAAATATGTGTCTAGATTTTTGTGATTTATAACATATTTCATGGAGAATTTAGACAATCAATTCCGGACAATTATAAAACTTCCCTTGTCAATAAAGTGATAAACAATAAGTTTATACTGTGTACCATGTCGGGCACGCATCATTTAAGAGACTCCAAATTTTATCATCGAATTCTTCTTTCCATAAGAAATTAATATCACTGCCGCTACTTTCGCCAAATTGCAAAATATACATTAAGTTCAACTGTATATTGAAGCTGTAAACCATTACTCTTGGCCTTAACAAGTCTAAGATGCCTCAACTTGCTCTAGATATTTCCAGTGGTTTGGGAGTATTGAATATTATAATAATCGCTTTTGGCTTTTCTCATCGCAACTGATGAGACTTGACACTCCATTTCGCAGCAGCTATTGCTGTCACATCTCCTGTGCCACACCTTCTGATAAGATCTCGCTCCCTCATAGCTGTCCTAAGCATAGTCAGGAGTAATCCACAGGGCTAGAACACTTTTTTACTCCTTTGCAGTGATGCATATTTGTTATAGCAAGCAGTTTCGAATTGGACTGGTTGTCTATTTTTTGATCAATGAATCTTTTCTCGTCAACGATGACCAATCAAAAGAGAAAGATCTCCTCGAAAAATTTAAAATTCCAACACGTTACAACTCGATCTGAGCGTCGCTGCATTTTGATTCTGTATCTGATATATATCAAGTCATGAGCCGAAAGAAATGCCATGTCATGCTGGCGAAAATTAGTCATTTTCATATTGTCATCGGTCAGTCATCAGAGATCAAGCAAGATATTGGAGTCTCTTAAATGATGCGTTGTCCAGTATGGTACATAGTATAAATTTGCTGAATCGATGAAGTTTTTTTAACTGCATACTATATGTCAATATAAATATCATATATGTCAATAAGCATATCCGCATTAAAATCACCGAAAATGATGAAGCACCTGTATTTAACTTGGAAATCTAGAAATTCTTTTTTGAAATTTCCGCAGATATTCTGTACTAGGAGGTCTGCATATTATGCTAAGCAGAAGATTAGACGTAGACTCGAACCGAACTTCAACAATCAAAAAATTCAGGCCTTCAAGAGCAACTGATCTGAAAGTATGTAAGAAGAAACGCCCGAAGATAATTACAATAATAAAAGTCCATCTCACCACTATGTCTGCCTGTTCGGTCCTATCTAAGTAATGAAAAACCTGGAAGAATCATCCGACACTTCAGTTCTAAGTCACGTCTTAATCATACAAATTCTGCGATAATCGGAAGTCATGAAAAAGTTGAGAAATTTATCGTAGTATGCCAGATTGACAATTTACATAACAAATTTTTAAATTGTCAAAACTTCCTTGTGAGTTAACCGTAATTGATGTATGCAATTTTATCTTTGATTCTACTATCCAAAATTGGACATTTATTAAATCTATTGCAGAATGTGTTAGGTCATTTACTGAGCCTCTATATACAGTTACCACATCTTGGCAGATCCATTTTTTTTTATATAGTCTTTCATCTTATAGAACAATGGCCACATAGAGGTTTTAACCATATGACCAAAGGCAAGACATTTCTAATATTATAATATGCGCACATGATCCACAAACGTATATACAGCATATTGTAAGTAGACACAACTGTTTTTTTACTAAGATCCTTCAAATCATCGGCGATACTTCCAAAACACAGTTCGTGACTCTCCTATTAAGTCTTCGACTTATGTGCGTGCGTGCGTCCGTGCGTGCGTGCGTGCGTGCGTGCGTGCGTGCGTGCGTGCGTGCGTGTGTGCGTGCGTGCGTGCGTGTGTGAGACCTTCAAGTCATTATCAGCAATATCATCAAGATTTTAGGCAATAACTTTAATTTTGATTTCTGGCGTTATTTCAGCAGGCACTTCATGAATGATTCAAGGATTCATTTTGATATTCTCTAACATTTTAAACCTATCCTCGCCTTAGCACGTTCTGAAGACTTCAGTTTTGCAAGATCTATTTAGTTTATTTTCCTTGACTTTCATGCCTTTATTCGCCGCGTACGCAATTTTATTTTACTTTAAGAACACATTGCGCCGGCTTAAGTACATCGAGTACAATCTTCTTTTTGTCTTATAAAGATGCAAATCTTTTAGCGTGTTTTTCTTCAAGCACTACAAAAAGGCTGGTAAACTTAAACACCTCCAACGTCAATCCGCGACACAGACCTTAAACGAAAAAGATTTTATCGCAGATGCATATGGTGAAAGCACCATTGTGGATCTGACAATCCATCAGATCCCCTTTTTCATGTTCGCTTAAAACTTCTTGAACCACCTTTTTAATGTTATCCGCAATTAATCCACTCATTCGATCGTCTAATAAATTAACAAGGACTCCTCCATGAAAGCATGCAGCGTAGTATCAACAACCTCTCCATAGTCTCCTTGCTAGTTAAAATAATCCTACTAGCCAACTCGCAATGCCTATCAACCGTTGCTCTAAGCGCATTCATCATAGAAACATTAATAGATTCAAACGTGAATCTATCTGCGATAATTATTCAGTTTAGTTACTGCACCTCAAAAATCAATAAAATTAGGCTTATTCAACGCATTTTTGCATGAAACGAAAGAATGTTGCAAAAAAAATGTCGCTTTGCCTCGCGAACTGAGATATTAAGCGTTAAAGTTGATCACTATTGAGGTTAGAAAATCTGTCACAGAGACAAAATGATATCTGTATAATTGTACTGTTGGATTTCGATTTTCCGCGAAGCGTGGACTCTCACCTTCCCTCCCCCTTCTCCTGCAAAGAGGCGCACGATTTCTATAATTGTACTGTTGTTGTTAAGATTAGAAAATCTGTCATGTAGACAATAGAATGCATAGATTAGTGCTTATTAATTCGGGGCGGCCGAACAAAAAGAAAAACATATCTTATCCGCTTGGGGCTTAACTGCCTAAAAGTTGAAGCCTAGACATATAATAAAAAAATTGTTCTTAAAAGACTGTTTTCACACCCCATTGTCTTCATAGATTAGAAATATTTCAAGCGGACACTGTCTATGCTGCAATTTCTAAGTGGTTAGGCTCCAAACGGGTAGGATATGTTTATTTTTGTTTGGACGTAGCCGTCCCGAATCAATAAACACTAATCTATCTATTAGATTACACTCCACTATCTATTATACATGACAATCGTGTTACGTAGTAACACTTTAATTATCTTTAACGCTCAATATTTTGCTTCGCAGAGCAGTTCCGGGCTTTTTTTTGCCAGATTCTTTCATTTTACACAAAAACGTCGAATGAGCCTAATTTCATCAAAATCAGAGCTCTTCTGAAGAATTACTCTCTGTTTTTAGAATTCTGTCTTTTATCTCTGTGACAGATTTCCTAACCTGAATAGTTCATCAATTTTAATGTTTAATATCTCGGATCACAGGGCAGGCGACACTTTTTTTGCCAGATTCTTTCGTTTCATACAAAAACGCGTCGAATGAGTCTTTTGATTGATTTTTGAGGTGTTAAACTGAATAATTACCTTATCTGCTGAGATATTAGATGCAGGTCCTTTGCTAAGACCGCGCTTTGGTCTCACGTTGTCACACTCGCCATTGCCCTCTATCGGTAATGCAGGAATTGATCACTCTTCTACTCATCCACAATAGAGCTCATAAGTCTATGGTGCTCACGCAGCAGACCATAAAACGCGAACACTCCGATTTGTCAAGGGAGACCCGAAATTGATTCCCCCGCGATAAACAGGATAAAGCGATCGATACTGTGCTCAATAATCCTTCGACTCTGGAGATCTGTCGATCAGTGAAAAAGAAGAATGCTTGAATTATTAAAAGGACATCGAAATGATGTGGCGTACACGAACGAAGAGTTTTATGACATATAATGCTGATAGCACTTGGCGAGTGCTATGGAGAATATCATACGGCTATGGAGAATATCATAAGACGATACGTCGAATTGAACAAGACATCCAAAGAGATTCAAATCGAACAAGACATCTGTCAGCTTCCACCGTATTTGGAGCGGCTCAGAGACTTTATGAAATTGGCAATGTCCTGCCGAACAAACAGCTGGAAGAGATTGCGAGGCAAAAAATTTGCGGAATACGAAAGTAGTTTTACTTTTGAACGAAATCCTGAATCGAGTATTCGGATTGTTGCTTAAGAACACGATTTGTCACAAGTACAACTGTACATAGAATGTTGCAAGAGAAAAAGTTGCACGCATTCCATTACACCCGCGTACATTTGAAATCAGATTATCGAGCAAGAAGAACATTATGCCCTATTATATTTCTCATAATATTTCTCTGAAAAAAACCAATCAAGATCTCATATTTCCTTCTTGTGTGATATTCAGCGATGAATCGCTATTCACGAGAAGGTATCATCAATTCGCACAATATGCATTTGTGGAGCGACGAAAATCTTATAGCCACGTGAATCAGGAGCTTTCAAAATCATTGGAAGAGAAATCATAAGTGTTACTACGTAACACTTTAATTATCTTTAACGCTCAATATTTTGCTTCGCAGAGTAATCCCGGGCTTTTTTTGCAGATTCTAATTTCATCAAAATCAGAGGTCTTCTGAAAAATTACCCTCATTTTATCTGAGGCTGGAATTATGAGAACTAAAATATTAAGACCAGTTGTTCTTGCAGATATCTTAACTGGCGAATGATATGTGGAATTTTTGGAAAAGAAAATCTTTCAGACTTCTTAGAAGAAGTCATTATTAGACAGAAACAAAATTGTTTTTCAAAACGGTAATCATATAACACTGAATCATATAACACCAGAATTGTAACAAATTACTTGAATGAGTTTCCTGAACGCTGGACGGGACGGTATGGCCCAATACTTTGATCCGCAAAATTCCTAGATCTCAATTCTCTTGATTTTTTTTATGGAGATTGTAAGGAAGAATTTACAAAACACTTCCCGATGATTTAGGTGCGAGATTGCGACATATTTGAACCATCAAAGATGTTATGGAAAAGCAAACTTGTTGAAATGCAGAGATGCAAATGTTGAGAGCCTGCGTTAGGATGGATAGTGCTCATTTTAACTATTGTAAAATGTTTAACCCGCTTTTTTCAGAGCGATCAGAAATAATCCGCTCTTTTCAGAGCGACCAGTACATTTTTACGTAGAACATTTTATATTCGCAGAAATATAAGAAAAAGTCAAGAGGAATTGATTACACTTCACTTAATTACCGTTCCATCACAGTATGAAAAAAAAGCGCAAAAGTATTTTACAATGTATTTTTACATGTGAAACATGTCGTAAAATACCCATCCTTTTTCTAAAAAAATACGTTTTTACAAGTACTTGCAATAATCGCGTTCTCAATGCGGAGGTTTCAGCCAATTACAGAATACGATAGTGTTTCGCACCACAGTCAACTGAACTTTGTTCGGTTTGCACGCTTACATGCTTTAAGCGTTTATAAGCATTGCTCATATTGTTCGCTTTAGCGGTGTAAGTACTCAGAGGTGCAGTCATCCGTGATGTCATATTCACAAAAGCTTACTTCATTAAAATAGAACAGCAAAAGCGTAAGCGCAAATAAGCGGCCAAAATAAATGTGTTCGATCCTAATCTTAGTAGGTTAGATCCATATACAGTTTTTTTATGATTAGAAAAATGCTTAACGAATGTGTTGGATTACGTGCATATTTTAACGCTCTCGTAATATACTTGTATATGTCTAGAAACGTTTCCCAATTTTGCTAATAAAAAAAGGACTTTGTTCACCAACAAGGAATTGGATGTTTAAATTTTCACCAATAAATAGGAAAAAGAATTTACTCATACAAAGACATTAACAGATAAAGTTCCAGTTGATTTAAAAAATGCACAGACTGAGAATATATACACGATATTTTTAACTCCTAATGAAGTATCACAACTTGAATGCATCTTTGGTGGAAGGAATAAAAAAAGATTACATTGAAAAAATTTACAAAATTGTAATATTTGTTTAATAGTATTAATGGAACATTTAATTACAGTAAATAAATATTTATTTTAAGAAATAATACTTAAAGTATTACTTTTTATTGCATAAATTTTTATTTGCTATAAACAAACATCTCATTGATATTTTTATTGATTGACTATTTTAAACAAATATTTATGAAAATTTCGTAAATTTTTACTTTTTTAATATATAAGAAGTGAATTATTTTACGGTCAATTATCAATAACGTATTCAAGCTTAACGCTTAATAACTAAAATGAACGACTTTATTTATTTAATGTGAGCACTGACAAACCAAATTGAATACTAAAAGACAACGCTTATAAGCATGAGCGCTTACAGCGTCTGAGCGCAACCTGGGTCATACAGTCGGGAGCGCTTATTGGTTGCGTTCGCTTAAATGATGTAAGTATTATTTCATCCTTGTTTATCAAATATGAAACAAGTGATCTGCTCTTTACTCTTGTACTGTCTAAACATACGTTTTTTTCACTTCAACTTATTGCATGTACCGTATGTACCGTATGTACAATTTAGACAGTGCAGAAATAAAAAATAGAGCTAAGAAGGATAAATGATGCTTACAGCGCGGCTTGTAATTGCGAACACGAAAGCACTCAGTACTAATCTAACCCATTGACATTACATCGAGCCTCCGTGTCGAGTAACATATGTATAACGCGCAAATAATTTCAACTCGTCGAATAATTAATCGGTAATACTTTATTGTGATTAATAAGGTTAGTAATAAAGTTAATCCTCATTTTGTTGTTCAAATTATGTAAATCAATGGTCATATTGTTTTACAATGGAATTTGATTTTGTGATTACGCGTGCAATGTTTCTTTCTTAATAATTCTCAAGTACCGACTGATTAATCGGCAGTGATTAATAGTAGTGAGCCAATAGATTCGATTATAAAAATCAATCAAATGCGTGGATAAATCCGTGAACGTATTGATATGCGATACAATTATAAAAGGATAAAAACTTCTGACTATTAATTGCTATATGCAATTTTTTTCTTAGATTTAATTCTCAATCGCTAAATATTATAATTAATCGGCAGTGATTAATAACGAACTGATAAATTCGTTTGTAAATCGAGCAAGTGCTTAAAACATTATAAGTGATATAATTAATGTGAAAGACAAAAATTTGCGTAAACGTAATCGTAATACAATTAGTGTGGAAAATAAAAACTTTTTGTTATTTGATGTGGATTTGTGAGAATCTCAGAATCCACGGACACGAAATTATCGCCTTTTTTCAGCTTAGCTGCGATATGAAGACAAGATAGGAGAAAGAGAGAAAGGAAGAAAGAGAGAGGAGAGGGGGAAAAGAAAATATGCATATTTACGCGTACCATCGTGTCATGCGTAACAAGGTAATCAGAACTGAGTGCCTGCATCGGTCTGTGCATTGTGCCTACTTTCCGTACGCGACCCGTAATTCGCTCACTATTTTCGTTTATAATTCAAAAACTAAGCTAGACATAGAATTTTGGCAAACGAAAAATTGTCTTAGAATTATGTCAGGAATACATATTTTAAGGACAAAGATTTATTCTGGGACATCCTGTAGAGCAGAAAATCAAGCAGAAAAAGCACTTGACAGCAATCCTAAAAAAGAAGTCCGCAATCAGCAGAAAGATAGTCTAAAATGACAGAGCAATAGAACAACATGTGTGCGTATACTTATATAAACGTAAATAGAGGGAGGAAGGAAAGGACGGAGAGAGAGAAAGCGTGCGTGCGTGCGTGCGTGCGTGCGTGCGTGCGTGCGTGCGTGCGTGCGTGCGTGTGTGTGTGTGTGTGTGTGTGTATGTGTGTGTGTGTGCGCGCGCGCGCGTATGTATATGTATGTGTGTGTGTGTGTGTGTTATATGAAACAGAATCCTGCGTCCTTAGACAATCGCAATTGCTTGCTTCTGTATGTGTAATAGTAATTCGCTAACTTTATCTTCTAATAATTCAAAAAATAAGAATTGGATACAATTTTTGTAGAAGAAAAATCGTTCCAAAATTCAGAAATACATCTTTTCAAGGACATGGAATTGTTTTGAATCATCTTATATATAATTTTTAATTCATATTAAAAATTAAACTTTAAACTATATTTTTCAAATACCATTAGTTATAAGCATGAATATTTAAAAAGAAACGTGCATCTTGAACATGTCTCAATGCTCCTGAAAATTCAGATGGTTAGGCATTTATGACACCGTGTGTACAGGAAACGTTCCAATAGAATTTTTTTTAAAAAGATCGATTGAGATATGTGTGATTGGTGGATTCTAATCTGAGTGATCTCCCTTTATTTCATATTGATGAGCAAATGAATGCTGATCAGTTTCAAGATGAATATAAATAATTGATGAATATAAATAATCACTGATATATTGAGAAATGTTATCGGAGGCTTCTGGATATCGTTTCTTCTCGAGTTGGAAATGATAATAAGCATTCTAGCAAACAACCAGGCAAATCGAATAAATGATAGAACGTTAAATGGATTAAGGCTGTTGAAAATAGGAGAACGACACTATTTACATTCCAGAGAGATAACATAACGTAAGATAGAATTAAAAGATGTACAGCAGAGGCTAATAAGATTAATTATAAAAAAGGAACGAATTTTGATGCTTTCTACGAATATTAGTAGATTTTCAAATTTTGAATATGTGTGGAATAAAATGAATCTCTAAAAACGTCAAAGAGAACATTTAATGGAACAGGAGTGGTTCACTTGTACACTGTTGCAATTGCCCACTGCTAATTACAGCGATTTCTGCGTATCGAATTATTTTCCTAACGCTGTCATTGACGTGTGCGCAATTGGCTAGTACGCAACCCTGCTGCAAATTCTCATGGGTTTTTTCATGGGTTTCTGTAGAGTATAAGATTCTGTAGGAGTTTCTGTATCTATAGGATTTGTGCAGCATGCATAGGTACCAGGTATGTAAATATGAAATCGGAATTTTTTTATAGAAAATACACGTTTATTGCATGAAAATGATAAAAAATATTTTATTCGAAGTATTGCCCATCGGTAGTTATACATTTTTTCCCACCTGTTTGACAATTTGTGGATGCCACGCCAAAAAAATTGTTGCTCTTTTTAGCAAACTAGTCATCTAGCCATTTTCATACATTCTTCGTAAGAAATGAAGCGCTGCTGAGCAAGTGCGTGTCCCATCGATGCAAATAAGTGGTAATCGGACGGAGTCTGGTGAGTAAGCCGCATGCGAAAGTATTTCCCAACCAAATGCCTCAATCGTTTCCTTGATAAGTTTTGCTGTGGTGCATTAGCATGAAGTAAAATCATTTTGTGTTGCCTTTTTTGATATTGTGGTCGTTTTTCAAAGCTTGATTCAAATTGTCATTTGTTGTTCCGTATTATGGTTTCGCCAGGTTTTAGCAGCTCATAATAGATTACATCTTTCTGATCCCACCAAACATAGAGCATTGTTTTCCGTCCATAGCGATTTGGCCTTGCAGTCAATGTCGATAGTTCGCCTGGAGTTATCCATGATCTTTTACGCTTAGGATTCTCAAAATATATCCACTTTTCATCGCCAGTCACAATTCGATGGAGAAATGACTTTCTTTTGTACCTGGCATTTCGCAAGTGGTTTTTCGGTTTTTCTCCTGTCTTTCATTCAATTCATGTAGAAACCCATTTTCTCATCTTCTGAATCTTTCCCATGGATTTCAAACGTATGGAGATGGCTTCTCGTGTCACATTCAATTGATCCGCGAGTTGTTGTTGAGTTTGAGCGTCATTCTCATCCAACAATGCTTGCAATTCGCTATCTTCAAATTTTTTCGGTGGTTTTCCATGTTCTTCGTTTCTCACGTTAAAATCGCCATTTTTGAATTTTTTAAACCACTCAAAGTGATTTATTAGGTGTACAACTTTGCTTCCGCCGTCTATTTCCTATAGATGGCTTTAGCAGTAAGTAGTGGTCGAAATAAATAGATCATAGATGTCATACAATAAACTTGGGCATCTGTCAACATAACCCCATAGAAACATTAGTCGATTTGTGTCTGCATCATAAAGATATTCTCGATTGAAAAGTCAGTTTACGAGCCAAATTCTCGTCATTTGCGGGAGGTTTTAATTTTTTGCTTCAATATGAAGAAATCTGCGGCTCATCGAATGCTCTCAAATACTTATGGTGAGGCCGCTATTAGTGAAAGAACGTGTCGTGAGTGGTTTCAATGCTTCAAGAACAATGAATTTGACGTCCAAGATCATGCTCTGTATTTGGTGAGACCAGCTCGGCGTAGTGTATTATGAACTGTTAAAACCGACTGAAACAATCACAGGCAATCGGTATCGAACGCAATTGATGCGTTTGAGCCGAGCATTGAAAGACAAACAGCCGCAATACAACGAGAGACACGATAAGTGATTTTGTGATAATGCTCGACCCCATGTTGCGAAAGTGGTCAAGACTTGGAAACGTTGAAATGGGAAGTCCTACCCCACCCGCCGTATTCTCCAGACGTTGCTCCCTCTGACTATCACTTGTTTCGATTAATGGCACACGGCCTGGCTGACCAGCACTTTCGGTCTTATGAAAAAGTAAAAAATTGGATCGATTCGTGGATAGCATCAAAAGATGACCAGTTTTTTCGACGCGGGATTCGTACGCTACCCGAAAGATGGGAGAAAGTAGTGACCAGCGATGGACAATACTTTGAATCATAAATGTATAACCAGTTTTTTACAATAAAGCCTCGAATTTCGAAAAAAAAACGGCGGAAGCAAAGTTGTACACCTAATATCAAGAGCATGCTCACCGTAAGCTTCGACAAGCATTCGATGCGATTCTGCAGCAGTTTTCTTCAAATGATAATAGAAAATCAATGCTGTCCGCAAATCGTAGTTTCCTGACACAAAATTCGACATGTTCAACGTTATTACAAACTATACTGTTGTGAAATGAAACTTGTATTGTTGTGAGTTAAAAATCTTTGTCAGATGTCAGAACAAGGAAATGGCATCAATGGCGCCGTCTGACGGCAACTACATTGACATTGGCCATCTATTAGTAAATTCTGGTTTCATATTTACATACCTGGTGTACATAGGACATTCATAGAAATGTAATAGGGTAATAGAAGTATCCACAGGAATGGACAGATGCCCCATGAGAATTAAAGTCTATAGGATACTAGTATAGCAACATGTAGGCATATTTAAGGCAAAGGATGCCCCATGGGGACTGAAAATGCCTATAGACTACTATAGGATGATGTATACACATCTCCTAATATATGTCCTAACTCTTATGTAAATCTGTGTTTCTATACGTCAAAGTGTTCTATAAGTCTTTAATTCTCATGAGGCATCTCTTCCGCATTTCTATGAGTACCTATATTAACTTGAGAGAATAATCCGTATCTCCCAAAAACTGGAAGCCACAATAATAATTACCAATAAACGAGGTACATTCCATTCGGGTGAAAAAAAATCTTGACTGACATAAGGAAAATATATACTCATGACTTTTTTGAGTCGCCAAACACATCTTGTTTATCATGTAACTTTCAATTTTTGAAGTTATGGAAAAATTATCTTAGATGTTCATGTGAAATTATATCATTTTATTTTGTGTACACAAAATGCTATAACACCCGATTGATATAATTTCACATGAACTCTAATATGTATATTATAAGGACTATACAAAGTGTCTCAGAATATTTGTGACTATTTTGGAACTATATAGTATCTCAAAATATTTGGAATTATTTTTATGTGCAGATAGAGCGGATTGAATTGAATCGAAAATTCTCTATCATTTGCAATTTTCGCAATTATTACCCAATAAGCAGAATGTCTAAAATCGACGCATGAGACATTGACGCATGAGACTTCCAATTCAATTCAGTCTGCACATAAAAATAATTCCAATTCCCACTTATTCGACAATTTTTAAAAACTAACTTTGAAAATGATATAGGACTTTTCGTCAGTTTAGTCTTTATCTGTACACGAAAATAGTCTCAAATACGAGACATCCTTTATCATTTAGGTCCGATTGCATCAATGTGCACTATTCTTTTTCCCATGCGATTCTATAGAAACCTCTTTTCATGGAATGATGCCTGTATGTAATATATATACGTATAGATTCCTACGTAAAACTTTGTAGACAAATTTCTTATGTTATCCTGTATATATATGCTGCGTAAATCCTATAGATACCTATTGTAAGAAATTTAGAGGAAATAAGCACAACAGAGAAGCGTCAGAGCAAGACGGAAGTTTATCAACTTGGAAGAGAGGATTTCGAAATGAGAAGCGCCCTGATATTTTTCTCTGTTGTCAATTGTTTACACTATACAAACTGCTACAGAATCTTAGAGGCTTCTATCTTGCTATAAATTTCCATGAATTTTTTCATGTGTTCCTATAGAGATATATAAGCGGCTGCGTACAATGAAAGGAACAGAGAACAGAGAATAAGAACTTCAATCTACCAAAAATCATATATTGTGGAATACATAGTTTCTGATAAGATTGAAATTCTTATTCTCTGTTTCCTGTTCTCTATTCCTTTCAAACTGTTACCGAAAAAGTTTCTTTTTTATTTATTTGACATCTATAAGATTGTTTGGAGGGAATACCTCAGGAACAATTTGAATACCAGATATTCAATATCAGATATTCATTGATAATTAAAGCAAGGAGAGAGAAGGTATTTCTTTATCATCGTATGTCAGCAAGCTTATAGGATTATGAGCGGTTGTTATGATGGGCTGAGAGCGAAGATAAATTCAGTTTGAACAAAAATGGCTTTAGAAGATGACATTAATACGCAGAAAATCTAATCAAGATTAGCTAATAATAGATAAAACCTAATCAGATATTAAAGTAACTTCTTTGTCTGAAGGATTCTCTTACTGTTTCCTTTTAATATATCATCTGCAAATGATAATGTTACCTATTCTCCAATGATTAACTGGTTGATTTCTCTGGGATGTGTTCAAGTAATATTATTAGGTTTATAAGCAAGTAGTTATTGCAAATAGTTCAGTTTATCGTAAACAATAGCGAGACTATTGAGCGTATAGTAGGTCTCCCTCAGGTGCAGTTCTTAGTCCTTTGTTGTATGCTCTTTATATTTCGAATATCACGGATGGAATTCCGGTTGTGGAGGTTGTTCAGTTTGCGGATGATATAGCTATATATATCAGTGATCAGGATAGATCTAGCAATAGGCGGTTGTTATAGCGGGTTATAAATATCATCGCTAAAAATTTGGAGGATATTGAAGGATATCTTGCCTTAGAATCTGGGAAGATTTGTTTGGTTAAATTCTCCACGCACGATGGTTAAAATAGATCCTTTGGTTTTAAAATCCATGGCGTTCTAAATAGCAGAGAAAAGTTCATTACAGCTTGGCTCGATAATGGCTCAAAATTCCATTAGCAACTCCATTGACTTTAGCCCAGGAAATCCGGGCTAAAGAGAGATATTAAAATATCTCTATATTAAAATAACTATTAAAATATCTTTCTAAAACAAAAAAGAAGAGGATAGAGATTAATACTGTTATTACTGTAAAAGAGTTCGCTCTATTATTGATTATGGTATTGTCCGGAAAGTTCGTGTCAACTTAGCTATATAATTTAATAAATGTATACTAAAATTTAAATTTTGTGCGTTTAAATTTTCCTTCAACATCGGCACGAACTTTCCGGACAACCCAATATTTTTGTATATTTTCCAAGGAATCAGTCTTAGCAGCTAAAATTGAAGAGGGCGCAGTATTTGGGTCTCAAAATGGTCCTTGCGTATAGAAAAAGTATTCCGAATAACATTCTTATTGCTGAAGTTGAGATTTGTTTGCTTAGAGATAATGCTGATATGTTGGTCAGAAATTTTCTGAACAAAATTGTTGTTTGGTGATAAAGATTTCTTCAAGATATAACACATTATATAATCTTAAATTAAAATCATAATCTTAAAATCAAATTATGCTAGATTACATCAACCCTTTTTTAAAAAAAGCATCATTACCTTTAGAAGAAGATTCATTATTTGAGACCAATGTCGGATGTTCCCAAAAAAATTTGAGATTTTTAAAATTTAAGATTATTACCTATTCGAAGATCTCACTGAAAAAATTATGATAAATACTGTTTTAGGAAAAAAGGTCTATAATAATAAAAAATATATTAATGCAGATTCGATTCGAGATATTATTAAAAAGTTTGAGCTGTCCAAGAGTTGGGTGATTATTTATACGGACGGATAATATCTCCAGGGATAATATCTTCAGATCTACAGGCATTAATATTGTGTTTGAGGACCAAGATAACGCTTAATAAATTAATATAAAAATAGTATAATTAGGCGGGTTCTAATCAATTATGTGTTAGTGCGTATACATATACATGCGTATACATGCGGCGTGCGTGCGTGCGTGCGTGCGTGCGTGCGTGTGTGTGTGTGTGTGTGTGTG
>NW_017259293.1:933219-952541 GCF_001594045.1 Atta colombica | reverse complement strand
GTGTGTGTGTGTGTGTGTGTGTGTGTGTGTGTGTGTGTGTGTGTGTGTGTGTGTGTGTGTGTGTAAGAGGGGGTCAGGGAGGGGGAAGTGCACATGCTTCGAGGGAAGATGCGACAGAGGGTCCGTGTTAGAAGCGGAAGAGAGAGATTTATTCCTTCTCCCTTTCGCCTGTTGTGTTCTCTTTTTAATACGTCCTTTCTTTCCCACAATCAATTGTCCCATTCGTGATATTACACTTACCATAGCATTCGCGTTCTTTCTTCTTCCCATTGTATTCTTTGCCATGTTCTTGCACTTTTCTTCTTTCATATGTAATTTTGTTAAATATATATGATATTTATGCAATGATTTTTAAAATGATATAACTCAGCAATGTTGATGTTTTAATTTAGCAATTATAATATTTTTAAAATAATATGCTACAAATAATCAAGCATTTCTAATTATCAAATCACTATTAAAACTAACATTGAATAGCTATCGAACACTTATTAAACTATATGCATACTACTACTGAACAGCTATCATTATTATTGTAATAGATTCTTAGTTGCAAGGAAAGGAGAAAGACTCGTGTTAAAAAAAATAGGAATGTTCAGATTTCGAAATTACGTGACAAGCAGATAATGTCACAGAAGGACGAAAAAATATTTCAGGATTGTGGAGGAAACGGAAAGAAATAAAGATTAGAATTATAATTTTTTATTATTTAATTTTTATTCAATAATTTGATTAACTTATTTCAGGAAAAACTGTGAGTCTTACCGTATATAATAAATTACTGAAGAAGCAAGGAAAAAAAGAAGACTGAAAATAAATTTAATATTAATATTTAAGTATTACAATATACAATTTATCTTACAAAACATTTATTTATTTTTTATTTTAAAAATTATAATAATTACAATTTGCAGCGTATACAATTTTATCAGTAGCGTACATTAGTAATTCGCACTCTACGATTGAAGTTTCATCATAAACCTCACGTAATTTTTTTAATGCATCACATTTATTCTTGATAGATTTTAGCGTATAATGATCATAAATTGTTGAAATTTTTCACTAACTTTATGTACATTCTGCATTATCCAGACTCAATGCAATGTTCAAGATCCAGCATAAACAACACAATTGAAGAGTCCTACATGTAAAAGAATCGCGCGCAATATGAATTTTACTATATTTTCGTTTCATATTTTTGCAATTTCCACAATAAGATCATGAATCTCCTACGATGTAATCTGTGGTATTGACTGCACGAATTCTTTCATGTCATATTATATACGCTGTCATATTATTGTCAACCACGTTGTATCGGCCAAGGAAATATAATTGCCCCGATCATCTCCAATACTATTATGATGTCAATTTCTAGATATTTATGCGTCAGGGTCAATCTCTTTCCCAAAATGAGTTGCGCATTGTGCGGTAGTTTCGAGTAAGATGTTCTGTAAAAAGAATAATAAATAAACTGCAAAAAAATGTAGAAAAGCTTTATAAAAACTTTATAATTAACTTTTTATAGTTTACTGTTTTTTTGCACGTTTTATTCTCTTAAAGATAGTAATTCACCTTTTTACTGTACATTTTCAAGAACTATCCGATTTCCTCTGAGCAACTGATGCAATAATGTTGTCTGGACTCTTATTTCAAACAATGTTCTCTTCCACATCCTAAAAAAATGGAGGAAATGTCATATACATTGTACTTCGAAGAACAGTCGCAACATGGTTGAAGGATACCAAATACTACAATATGATAAGAATGCACACTAACGATATCGAATCTTTTTTTGATCTAAGGAATCGGTGCTAACGACAATAATGTCTGTCTTCTTATTATCTTTTTCAAAAAAATGAGTTTTTTAGGCAGTGTATTCGTGCATTTCTTTTTCTTCTAAGAAAACTTGATACATTTTCTCATTAAGAATCTATCAATAATAGCTGTTTAGTAGTATATTTAATTAAATAAAGTGTTCGATATATATTTAATAATAATAGTAGAGGATGATTCATTTTCATCATGTTAAGTAATTTAGAATTTCTCAGAAGAAAAAGAAATGCACGAATACACTGTCTAAAAAATTCATTTTTTTTAAAAAGATAATAGGAACAGACAGACTTTATTGTCGTTTGCGCTGATCCTTAGATAAAAAAAAGGTTCGATATCGTCAGAATGCATTCTTATAATAGTATTTGGTATTCTTCGATCGTGTTGCGATCACTGTTCTTCGAAGTCTAATGTATATGAAAAGATATTCCCTCCATTTTTTAGGATATAGAAGAGACTGTTTGAAGAGTCTAGACAACGTTATCGCATCAATCGCTCAGAGAAAATCGAATAGTTCTTGAAAATGTATGATAAAAAGTGAATTACTACGAATAAAGCGTGCAAAAAAACAGTAAGCATCTATAAAAAGTTAATTATAAAGTATTTATAAAGTTTTATACATTTTTCTGCAGTTTATTCTTTTTACAGAACATCTTCTTTCTTTTCTCTCTCGAAACTACCGCAACTCATTTTGGGGAAGAGATTCGTCCTGACACATAATATCTAAAAATTGACATCAACGCATTATTTTATACCATCATAATAGTATTGCAGACAATCGAGGCAATTATATATTTCCTTGGCCGATACAACGACAATAATACAATAGCGTGCAGAAAAATTCGTGCAATCAACACCACAGGTTATACTGTGGGAGATTTATGATCTTATTGTGCAAATTATAAAAATACGAAACAAAAATATAGTAAAATTGACATGCACGTGATTCTTCTACATATACATATAGAAGCCTTCAATTGTGTTGTTTATGCTGACTCGAACATTACATTGAGTCACTGGACAATACAGAACATATAGTTAATGAAAAATTCCAATAATTTATGATCATTATACGCCAAAACCTATTAAGAATAAATGTAATGCATTAAAAAAATTGCGTGAGGTTTATGATGAAACTTCAATCGTAGAGTGCGAATTACTAATGTACGCTACTGATAAAATTGTATACGCTGCAAATTGTAAATATTGTCATTTTTTAAATAAAAAATAAATTAATGTTTTGTAAGAAAAATTGTATATTACGATACTTAAATACATTACTCAATTTATTTTATTATTTTCAGTCTCCTTTTTTTCTCTTGCCTCTATTCAGCGGTTTAGAATTATATGCGATAAGGCTCACAATTTTTCCTGAAATAAATTAATCAAATTATTGAAATAAAAATTAAATAATAAAAAATTATGATTCTAATCTTTATTTCTTTCTGCGTTTTCTCCATAATTCTGAAATATTTTTTCGCCCTTCTGTGATATCATCTGCTTGTCACGTAATTTCGAAATCACGTAAGTTCGAAACCTGCACATTCCTGTTTTTCCTTATCGCGAGTGGAAGCGAGTCTTCCCTTTTCCTTGCAATTAATAATCTATCAATAATGGTAGCTGTTCAGTATGCATATAGGAAAAATCATGGGAGTAATCATAGGTCATCGATTGTTTAACATTGCTTAACATAATCTAGAATGTTTAATACTACAAGTACAATATGATGACTTGCCCATATTTCTAGTTGGCAGTGATTAAATTTTATTGTATCAAGAATAATCGATTATTAATGATTTTTGTGGTGCAAAAGTAATTTTTTAATATTATTTAATATTATTAATTTTTTAATATTATTTTTGTAGTAGAAAATACATGAAGATGCAAATTTCTGTATATCTTTTCTCAACTTATTACGTTACTAATAATAATCTAGCATTTATTTTTTATATTAATTTTTCTATTAAATGTATAAATTTATAAAAATTTATAAATGTATAAATTTATTTTTCTATTAAATGTATAATGAAATGTATAGTTGGGGTACCATGAATTATATGTTAATATTCATGATGAAACGAAACAATATAGAAAATATACAGAGTGTAGAAAAAGTCTTGGAATATTTTGAAACCTCTTAAATATCTTGAAAAGTAATCATTTTTGAGAAAAATGTTTTATACAAAAGTTGTAGGGTTGAAAATGATCTATTGAATGATCTTATTAATTTGACCTTGGATGGCCACCATCAAGATGAAATCAAGGTCAAATCAATTTTTTAAATAAAATATCCTATTTTTAATTTTAAAATCGAATAGCTGAGGTCGGGAGCTTTTCAAAACATTAAGTAAAGCTTCCTTTTAATTAGTACTTTTCATGTTATGAGAATTGAAAGTTACGAAACCGCCGGCATTAGCATTATCTAAGATATTACGTAGAGATAGCCCAATTGGATTTATGAATCATGTATGTGTTCGCGAATGTCTGTATCTCTATCTCCTCCTCTCTCCTATCCTTTCTTTTTCCTCCTCTCTCTTCCTCCTCCCTTTCCCTCCTACTCTTTTCCATTCCCTCTCCCTCCTTCCCATCTTTTCAACAAAGCTGGAGACTACATAAGCTAGAGATCTCTCCTGTCTAGTTCATTCTTGCTGTAACCTGCGATTGAGAAGGTATATATATATATATATATATATATATATACTTTTTTGTGATACTCTGTTCTGAGATTCTTATCGCCACATAGTTATCTTTATTTATAAAGTATTTATTTAAAATATTTTATAATGTTTACTGAACAGGAGTATATCCTTTTTAATGATGCGAGGATGGACTGATCGCAGAAGGTCTTACGCACATGTGACAGAATTTTTCATTTAAACTTTTATGGAATGAAGACAATGATATATCTATAATAAATCGACTGTTATTCATACTGTACAACGTTTTGAAGAAATGGATTTTGTAAAAACCCGTAATAGACAAAGTAGACCAGTAGTAGCGACAAATCCTGATAAAAGATTGAATGTTCTACAGTCTTTTATCGAAGATCCGCGTAATTCAATTCGCAAAGTTATACAACGCATCGATCCTATGTCAGTTCGTAAAATTCTAAAAAAGGAGAAATTTCATCCATATAAAATCCATCTAACGCAGGAACTATGTGAAGATGATTTTGATCGCATCGAATTTTGCGAAAAAATGTTATGATGTTAAATATCGATAGAAATTTTTTATTTGTAGTCAACATTATTTTTTAAGATGAAGCTATTTTTGAGCTAACCGAGAATGTAAATCGACATAATTACAGATATTGGAATGATGAAAATCCCCGTTGGAGGCACATACTCAGAATCAGCAAAAAGTCAATGTATGGGCTGGATTTTAAATAAAACCATTACTGGGCCTTTCTTTATTGAAGGTAATTTAAACACTGACAATTACTTAGCCATGCTTCAAGATGAAATAGTTTCGTCAATCCGAAATATCGCTCATCAAAACTTCAATGACATTTGGTTCCAGTAAGATGGGGCGCCTCATCCCTACGGTTTACGAGTACGCCAATGTCTGAATGAAGTTTAGGTAAATAAGAAAAAGAGATTACATTGAATAGCCAGCACAATCGCCTGATCTAAACTCACTCGACTATTTTTTGTGAGGATTTTTAAAGAGAAAAATTTATAATATATTAAACCTCGAAATCTTAATGATTTACGTCAATGAATAATAAATGAATTTAGAAATCATGCCTCGCGAATTCTGTAGAAATGCAATCTTAAGTTTTTATAATCGTCTAGTACATTCTCAGACTGCGGAGGGACGCCAATTTGAGTATTTACTATAATATGTAATATTCTTTTAACTCTAGCTCGTCATACTGAGATATGACGTATTTAATGCGATTTTTCACATTGCAATTCAGACTTTAACTTTTTATGATGTAATTTAAGAATAAAATATTTTTTGTTTCATCTTTGTTCTTGTCTTATTCTAGAGATATCAATTTTGCATGATAAGTTAAAAATATGTTTTCTATTGAGAGATATAACTTGACGAAATTCCAGATCCCGGTGAGATCTAGGAGAAATTATATCTCTGAATAGAAAACATATTTTAACTAAAACTAGGTAAGACGAACTGAATTAAAGGAATGACAAATGCTCAAACGAATGACAGTTGATTTAGATATACCATTGTCTTTATTTGATCAAAGATTGATTGGAAAGTCTTGTCGCTTGCGTAAGACCCCCTATGATCGTCCCATCTTCGAATCATTAAAAGGAATACGAGCACCTTAACTTAGGTAATGCTAATGTCGCGGCGGTTCCATAACTTTCAACTCTCATAATATAAAAGTACTGATTAAAAAGAAGCTTTATTATAGTTTTTGGAAAGCTCAGCTATTAGATTCTAAAATCAAAAATAGGATGTTTCGTTTAAAAAATCAATTTGACCTTGACGCCATCCAAGGTCAAATTGATAAGGTCAATCAATAGATCATTTTCAACCTTACAACTTTTATAAAACATTTTTTTCAAAAATGATTACTTTTCAAGATATTTAAGGGGTTCGGGACTTTTTTTACATCCTGTATGTACTAAAGGGGCAGTTTATACTTCTAAACAATTTATTTTATTTTATCGTAATACATTTTTTATCTTATATTAATGGTTATTTTTTATTCGTTTTCTTATACTTTTCTATTATATTATTTAATAATTATTATTTAATAATTATAATTATCTTTTGTATTAGTGATTATATTAAACATGTGTAAGTTAATTGAAAATATTTTTCAATTTTTATCATTTCTTATATAATCCTACTATTTTAAGTGTATACCCCGAGTATGGGTCATTTCTTAAAAACTAATAGAAATTTATTAAATATCCTTATTAAATTTTTAAATGTGCTTTACATATTTTTAAAAAATGATACAAATATTGTTATATTTAAATGCATCTTTGAATTTTTGTGACTCATGGTGCTGCGGTCTCCCCTCATTCAATTCATAAATATTCGATAGCTACCAGATATGTAAATATGAAGCCGGAATTTTTTTACAAAAAATACACATTTATTGCATGAAAATGATAAAAAATATTTTATTCGAAGTATTGCCCATCGGTAGCTATACATTTTTTCCACCTGTTTGACAATTTATGAATGCCACGCCAAAAAAATGTTGCTCTTTTGAGCCAAACCAGTCATCTAGCCATTTTCGTAAGAAGTGAAGCGGTGCTGAGCAAGTGCGTGTCCCATCGATGCAAATAAGTGGTAATCGGAGTCTGGTGAGTAAGCCGCATGTGAAAGTATTTCCCAACCAAATGCCTGAATCGTTTCCTTGATCAGTTTTGCTGTGTGTGATGGTGCATTATCATGGAGCAAAATCACTTTGTGTTGCCTTTTTTGATGGTCGTTTTTCACACAAAGCTTGATTCAAATTGATTATTTGTTGTCGATAGCATTCAATATTAACGGTTTCGTCAGATTTTTCTCATAATAGGTCACACCTTTCTGATCCCATCAAACACAGAGCATTGTCTTCCGTCCGTAGCGATTTGGCCTTGCAGTCGATGTCGATGGTTCGCCTGGAGTTATCCATGATCTTTTACGCTTAGGATTTTCAAAATATATCAACTTTTCATCGCCAGTCACAATTCGATGGAGAAATGACTTTCTTTTGTACCTAACGAACAGCATTTTGCAAGTGGTTTTTCGGTTTTCCTGCTGCCTTTCATTCAGTTCATGTGGAACCCATTTTCCCATCTTGTGGATCTTTCCCATGGATTTCAAATGTATGGAGACGGCTTCTCTTGTCACATTCAATTGATCCGCAAGTTGTTGTTGAGTTTGAGCGTCATCCTCATCCAACAATGCTTGCAATTCGCTGTCTTCAAACTTTTTCGGTTTTCCATGTTCTTCGTTTCTCACATCAAAATCGCCACTTTTGAATTTTTTAAACCACTCAAAGTGATTTACCAAGAGCATGCTCACCGTAAGCTTTAACATGCATTCGATGCGATTCTGCAGCAGTTTTTTTCAAATGGTAACAGAAAATCAATGTTATCCGCAAATCATAGTTTCCAGGTACAAAATGCGACATGTTCAATGCTATTACAAACTATATTGTTGTATGAAACTTGTATTGTTGTGAGTTGAAAATCTTTGTCAGATGTCAGAACAAGGAAATGGCGTCAATGGTCTGACGGCAACTACATTGACAGCTATGGCCATCTATTGGTAAATTCTGGTTTCATATTTACATACCTGGTATTAGTTTAATAGTAATTCGATAATTAGAAATGCCATGCTATTTATATATTATTTTTAAAATATTATTAGTTCCTAAATTAAAATCATTGCTGAATCATATTTTTGGGGATGATATGAGAAAGAAGATGGCAAGCATGTGACATGATGGCGAAACAATGTGACACGGATTTAGTGCTGAATTAAATGTTTAATAATCGAGAATTCCATATGTCATCAATACAGTGATCAAACACAAATTACTGCACTGTCGCCAGCGCGTTTGTATGTCGAGAGGCCGAGGTATCTTCCTTCTCAAGAAAGTCACCATTAAGAGTAACTTTTGGTAGACGAGTCCAGTACATATCTTCTGCTGGCCATTCGGTTTCGGACGAACCTGCTCGGAATCGGTTGGTTTGTCAGACGTTCCGGATCTTGATCGGCTGTAAATGGAACTATGAGAGAGGCTTCTGATCGGTGATCCATCTCCGGAGCGAGTGAAGTGTTTTTTTGAGAAGTCTGTGGCTGATCGAATGTCCAGCCGTTATCTTGACTCGCGGGCACTTAAGGAAGACAACCCCTTTTTCAGATATGATTAATATGATGACCGATGATTTTGCCGTCATCGAAGCAAATATCAAATAGAATTGATATTTGAAGTGGCTTTGATAATAATACCTTGTTTTCTTTTGTCCTTACAGGTTAGTATCACCATTCGATCTCCCATCGCTAAATGGTCGAGCATCGTGATGTTTCGAAAATTGCCTTGTCATGTCTTGTTGCTTAGTTCCGCTGAAGCTGGATTCAATGTGTTAGGTTTCGGAAGCCATTTGGTAAATGAGGAATTCATATGACGTCCAAAAATGAGTTCTGGAGCTTTACCTCCGAAGGGGGTTTGAGCAGGGAGATTGAGATAATAATATCTATAAAGAAAATCGTACAGCTGCTGCTTCCAGTTGGATAGATTATTAGCGATTGCTCTTTTTAAAGCATCCTTTTGGCCTGACTATTAGATTGTGATTGGGGATAGTAAATGGGAGATCTGCATATTCTTGCAGAGAGCGGCGAATATTTCTGAGATGAATTGCGTTCCGTGACAAGCATATCTAGGAGTTCGAACCTGCAAAAAATTTTTCAACAAAAAGATCGACAATACGACTTAATCGATATAATGATAGTGATAACAACATTAACAAATTTGGAAAAGGCATTCACGAAAATGAATAGATATTGACCGTTGATTGGACTAGCATAGTATCGGACTGTACACGTTCCATACACACACACATACACACACGCGCGCACACACACACACACACACACACACACACACACACACACACACACACACACACACACACACACACATACACATACACATACGCAGGATATGTTGGAGTAGATCATGGATTCTATGATACCTTCACTGGAAGTTTCTGATTCAAAACACAAGAATCACACTGGTGTATGAGACATTCGCCATTTGTCTTCCGCCATTTTTGTTTCAATATACGTATTCATGGGCGAATTGTTTGGATCTATGTATTTCAGGGTGACCTTTGTAAAGAGTGACTAAGATCGTCGATCTGAGTTTCTCAGGGATGACAACTTTGTCGCCAAGGAATAGTGTCGATGATACTCAAGTATTCTGCACGTCTCTTGAAGGGGGTTCCAAATCTGGACTTACTTTTGCTTTCCAGCCTTGAAAGACAGAGCCTAGAAAGGGGCATTTCTTGGTTACTAACTTCAGTTTGTCTCGAAGTTCTTTGCTGAAAAAGTTTATTGACAGATTTTTTATTTGGAGGAGTTCTGATTCAATATCGCGGATGTAAGCTACATGAAGTTCTTTGACATTGTCACGACAGAAATTATCAATTAAGCAAGCGTCTGCTTGATCTGAATACGTATGTATTCAATCCTGAAGTCGTAGTCCAGTAATCATATTGCCCACCAATTGAACCAAGTTGCAGTCTCTTAGTATGTCTACAATAACGCCACGAGAGGTTTGTGGTCTGTTTGAAGAGGTTTATGATCTGTTTAGAGTATAAATCTTCTTCCCTAGACAAACTTATGAACCGTCGCTCGACGATTGTGATGAGTGTGAGAGCCTCTTTCTCCAGCTGAGAATAGTTCCGTTGAATATCAGTGAGATTCTGAATCATGTGGAAGACGCACGTTCTTAAGCATTGGAATTGCATTGCAAGAGAACGGCGCCGATTCTAATGCAAGCGTCAGTTGCTACTACTAAGAATTTTCGAAGGATCACAATGTTCTAGTTGGAAAGGTTCAGCATAACCTTCTTTTTTGTTCGAATGCTGAGGTTGGCTTCAAACTCAAAGACGATTTTTGCGAGTGAGATCTTCCAACGAATGCTTTAATTGGTGTAGGTGAGGAATGAACTTTCCATAATGATTCACTATACCTAAGAAACACTTCTAAGACGGAAGTAGGTTTTGGCATGTTGGCTATAGCACTGATAGCCTCTGAATCAACTGAAATACCTTGGGAGTTTATGATCCTAAATATTTGATTTCCTTCAAAGTGAAATGTTATTTCTCAGCTTTGAGTCCAATCTCGATTCTCCAATCTCGATTTTGTAGGCGTTGTAGAATATGATGCAAGTGAATATGATCATATTTCTGCTGAGGAGCTTAAGACTATAATTTCGTTTAGGTATGCATATACTTCAGGAAGATCGGAGAGTGTGAGATCCATAGCTTACTAAAAAATAGCTGGAGCAATTTTAATTCCGAAGAATAGACGCTTAAATCTTTTGGCGTTGTAATAGTTGTAATGTCACGATGAGTCTCATCAGTCTACAGTTGGAAGAATGTATTATTAATATCCAATAATTATCCTAAAGAAACAACCACCATCCAGTTTTGACATGATGTTTTCCATTGTAGGCAATGGATAATTTGTTATCCAAAATTGCGTTGTTGACTTCCATTGAAAAATTAACTTACAAGCGAAGTTTGTTATTCCATTTCTTAGCGATGACGATAGGTGATAATCAATTTGAGGATTTTTACGCGCTCGATGATACCGTTTGAGACAAGACGCGACAGTTCCTCATCGAGTAGACTTTCCACGAACGGAATCTAGCGACATAGCGCTTGTATAGGGCGAGCATCACTTCCAAGATCAAATTTTGCTTTGAAATTGTGCCTAATTCTTTATCGAAAAGTTTCGGAAAATGATGGAGGACATTTTTGAGATATGCGTCATGCTCTGACGCGACTTTGCGATTAACCACACTTGAAGGATGCACGGACTGTTTATACGGCAGATTCGTAGTGAGTACGTCCTCAGATACTAACGATGCACAAGCATTTTGTACGCAAGATGGAGATGGTTTGGTGCAATGTTACTAACGCCACGGATCATAAATTGAAACTATGGCGTTTAGCCCGAATAAATTTACATCATCTCATGAGGTGATGTCAACGTCGATGTCATCTGTGTGATCGAAGGCTCAATTCATGCAATAAAACCTGCTAATAATGTCAAGTTCACTACCGCCGGTGTTCAACGGTGTCACTCAAGACAAGTTTTGGCGATCTGATACGAATCCAGTCTTTCTTACCGATAATCGTAATGTCTGTGTCCATATCGTACTGAAGAATTACAGAATTATCTAAGACGGAAACTCTTACATATTGCCGGCGGCGTTTATCGCAGAGAGCGAGTGAATTTTGACGTTACACGATTTGACGACGGCTTGGTTTTTTGACTATTTTATGCTTGCGTGATCTTTCGATTGCTTCGATTGTTCTGCACTTGAGCGACACACTTTTGCAATGTGGCCTATAATCGAATACTTATGGCAGATCGCGTCACGAAAGATACACTTTGCACATGGGTGTGCATCGTCATGACCATTATTTTTGCACTGCGAACTTATTGCTACCTTCTGGTTTCCAATTCGAAATGTTTTTCTTTTTAGATTAGTGAGACTTTTAGAAGATTAAGAACGTTTCGTTGAATTTTAACGTTTTTAGGCTGGAAGAAACATTCATGTGTGCTTCGATTTTTGCGATGATATCCTTGAGCATCTTGATTCTTCTCAATCACGGAGAGCGATTCTCTTTAATTCGTTATCTTTAGAGTAGATTGATTGCAAGAGAAGGACGAAGGTCGTTGTCCATCTTAGAACAATCGAATTCAGTCATGTAATGATTAATGCGATTATGATGTTCCGAGATCGGAATCGATTTATCGTAGCGATAGTTTTAGAATTTCTATACGATGGCGAGTAATGGAAACTTTGTCTCGGAAAAGTGTTTTCTTCTTTTAGCATTTTAATGAAATCGTCCTGAGATACGCGAGTCAGATCCGTAAATGCAACATGATCCACTAACCTGTCGAATTGACCGAGCTTGTCTAATATTATACTAGACATGTTTGCATCTGAGGTAGCAGGCATGCTGTTTCTGTAACGATTCTCGAAGCGTAGTAGTGCGAATGGTTTTATATCGTCGCCAGAACCGTAATGATATTTTTCTACACGAACACTTAGATGATTAATAAGTCTCAGAGAGAGAAAGAGAGAGAGAGAGAGAGAAAGTGTGTTAGCTGCTGTTTCCTGCTCGCTTCGTTGTTGCGAAAACAGAAGTTGGAGAAGGCTGTTAAGCCTTGGCTCTGGCTGGCAGCCATCAGAGCTTTGATCTGTTTCGTCGTCATCATCGGTTGAGATCATGTTTTTTTAGAAATTCATAAAAGCCATTCGCAGCGCCAGTTGTTGGGAACGTGATGCGAACAAGCACAAAACAATGTGACACAGATTTAGTGCTAAAACGTTTAAAAATCGAGAACATGTCATCAGTACAATGATCGGGCGCGAACTAACTGCGCTGTCGCCAGCGCGTCGCAGCGACATCTGTGTACAGAGAGGCCGTAGTAGGTATCCAATACATATCATTTTAAAAATCGTTGAATAAATACCATATCTATTTAATAAAATCGCGTGTGAAAGAAGAAAAGTGAATGTGGAAAAGAACACAATGGAAAGAAGAAGGAGCGTGAATACTATGTAAGTAGGATGGAACAACGCAACGAATGGGACAGAGAAGAATGGGTGGGAGAGAGAAGACAACAAACTAGAAAAAGAATGCAACGGACAAAAGAGAGAAGGAACAAATTCTCTCTTCTCCCTGTAACATGGGCCTCCAGTGATGCGCTTTCTCTCCCTCTAGCGTCTGCGTGCACTTCTCCCTCGCTGATCCCTCACACGAACACAGCATATACGCACTAACACATAGTTGGTTAGAACTCGCCTAACTAAACTACTCATAAATAATATATATTCTTTGTATACTGCGGAGATCTTTACTATTAATTATTACTTCACCGGAGATTATGATGACCAGGAATCGAAGTAACAATGTTATGACTTTATCTGATTGCAAATTAGTTCTTGAGCCAATAGAAAGCAATCATTTAAATGTTTATAAGAATTGTTATTGAAATTAGAACACTTCTTTATAAGTTGAAGAGGATTATTGGTATGAATATTGTTTTTGTCTGGATATCTACTTATATTTGGATAATTGATAACGAAAGTTAACTTTTTATAGCTAAGAAGGTTGCCCAGGAAGAGGAGGATGTACTTCTGTCCCGATTATTATTGACCTTAGAAGAGATTTTAAACAGAAAATATTGATGAACACGCAAGCGTCTATTGTAAATATATATTATTTAATTATATATTATTTAATATTATAAATAATAAAATATTTAAATATTCACTACCATATATAAAGAAAAATTTTTGTTTAAGAATTTTTATATTAAAGAAGAAATCAAGCCAAGGTTTTACAAAATGAACGAGAATTTTATTACCTTTATTAATAAGATTAGAGCAAATCACTTCAATTTAGATGTCTCATTCGCGAAAAAGAATTATATTGATAGTGAGCGTTATAACTGCGATTAGGAAGTTGAGAGTAGAGCAATGATACCCGGGTACCGAGATCGTCTTATCCGGGTATCTATATTTGTATTTATTAACAAAATTGTATTTCTCATATCTTTTTTATTTATATAGTGAAGTATTGCGCGTTTTGTATTATACAGTGTCCTTAAATTTCAGGAACGTCCATCATGAGCAGGTAGAACGAACTGAGTCGAAAGTCTTTTACCATTTTGCAATTTTCGCAATAGTTAGCGAGGCACGACAACTGTGACCCTTCAAAATGAAAGTAATTTTTGGAAGAATTTTTAAGCAAGAAATACGAGAAATATAATAAAAAAATTTTCTAATCAACAGAACAAAATAACTAAAATTATATAAACCAAAAAAATCGCCTTATAACAAGGGAGAAGGAAGTCGCTTTGCGTGGAAAGTCGTGCACTCCGTAGTAGGCGAAGGGATGTGAAAGTCGCTTTGCGTGGAAAGTCGTGCGCTCCGTAGCAAAAGGGGAAAATAGGGTGAGAGTCGCTTCGCGTGGAAAGCCATGTATCACGTAGCAGATGGGAAGATGGGACAGAAGTTTAGAAGAAAATTATGCGTCCTATAGTAGAGGGGAGGTGGGGTGAAAATCTTAAAGCGTTTTTCACTAGCAGAACTGGTACGCACTCAGTGCACATTAAAGTTGTACACTAATCTAATCTAAATGTAAAAGAGATATCTCAATTAATAAAATATCCAATATATATTTTATCAAATACAACAATCAAATATTGAGGATTGAGAATTTCGCGGTTTAATTCGTTTCTATATTTTTATTAAACATATCTTTATGTCAATTTGCATACAACGATTTTGCTAGTGAAAAACTATTATGCTATTAACACAGCTTGTAAAGATCAATATTCTGAATAACCTCCAGAAGATTTTAGTCGACAATTATTGTTTAAAAAATTATCATCAAATAGATTATAAAATTATAACTATTTTACTTTCACGCGGAATAGCTCGTCGACTTTTCCGATCGGTCGGAACGCGAAAGAGGTTTGTGGCGTAGAGAGATGCAATAAAACGTAATGCGCTTTTATAATGATAAAGAAACACTTATTGTATTTAAAAAAGGAAGGAAAGAATACAATAGAAAATAAAGCGCGGCTGAAATCGCGTCAACTCGATATGTGTGGATATGTTTATATGGTACGCTGTGCAGTGTGTTGTCGAGACTCGTCGCAGACGAGTTTTTTCGCAACACGGTATCGCGTGATATGTGAGACGCGGCTGTATTTGAAGGCTGTATCTTAACCATCGACGTATACTCTGCATTTGGTTACGCAGCGATTAGCGCAGAAGTATTATTTTATCCTTGTTGTTCACTGAGTATTAAACTCTCTGCGGTAACTACTGTGTAAATGAATGCACCCACAGATGGATTATCGATGGCGATGGTGGGAAGAGTAGAAATACAAGTAGAGTGAGAAGCAGATAAATGGATGATGTTCTCTGGAATGGATTCTTTCTCTGTTAACTAAGCCTAATTGACCGCAGAACGCGTGTATACGCTAAGCGCGGAACGCGAATGCGGCGCGGTAGATTTCGAAATTCTTCCCGAATGCAATGGAAAAATCTGCAAAGCGAAGGCAGTATTCGACGGTCGAGAACACTCGGCATAGGCAGAGAAATCTCTACTTCGTATAGTCAAGATAGGATGCGACCGAAATAGGATGCATCTGCATCAACCAGCGGTTGTGAACTCTCGACAGGGATATTAATAACCGGCGGCCGAGTAAACTCGGCGGGGCAGAGTACGCCCAAAGAAATCCCGTCGGTGCAGCAATACAAGGAATGCAACTGGTTGGCGATTGAGTACGCTCGACAGGATACTCTCTATTCTGGAAGATCCGTCGGTGCAGTGGTCTCATGTTGGTAACCGATCGCTGTCAAGACAACTCTCGACGGTGACAGAATATGGATTATCCTTTGCCCCCTACTAGATTAGTTCGGAGAAAATCGAATCAGGAACGGGACAAACAGAACTATATTAATATATATTTTGCGTTTATATTCTAATTGTTGAGCTCCCGCTCGTATTGTTCCAGCAGTATTCAGTAATTCCTACCGATCGCAATACAAGCGGAAAGGATATCAATCAGCGGTATTCAAACAGTCTCAACGATCTCCAGCGGAATGGCTATCACCACGATACTTATTTTAACGCGCGCTTGCATCGCGCCCTTATGTGTCAAAGGCCACAGTAATGGCACACAGTAATAACGTGCATCATTACAAAAATGAATTATGATTATCAAATATTATGATTATTAAATATTGATTATAGAAATGTTTACTATTTTTCCCGTGTTCTTTAAAAATGCTTTTAAAAATAAAATTTTATTTACAGTTATCGTAACCGCCCCGTTAACGAGATATTAATGTTTAAAGCAGAGCTTTAAGGGCACAATTGGTAATTCTGAGCCAATTTTTGACTTAGCTATACTTTCCTCTACTCTTCTCACCTCATCACCTCGCACGCAGTCCAAATATCGTTCGACATTTAGCGAATAGACCTCATGTCTACAAACGTTTCTACGCTTCGATGCATTGAGCGGCGTTCGAACTGCGGAGGTGATGAGGTGAAAAGAGTAGCGGAGCTGAATCGAAAAGTGCAATCATGCTAAGCCCTGATTTAAAGATAGTCGAATGCGCGCGTCCGTCCAGCCTACTATCGCCAAGTGTACATCCATCCACCACAGACATATGATAGACCCATCATACAATATACTTTTCTATAGTATATGTTGGGTTTGGCAGAACGAAAATATGCGAAAATATGCGAAAACAACCGATCCTTCTTTGCGCATCTTGACATTATCATAGAAAAAATAAAATAAGATATAAAAGCAAGGATGATTCTCATGAATTCTATCTTCCTCGCTGATTTTAATGAAATTAAAACAGAAAATATTTATTCTAACCTCACTTACATATTCTTATGTCTCTATGCCATTGATAGATTTCTTAACCTGAATAATCGTTCAACAATTAATATCTCTACGAGATACTACGAGATAGAGCGTCACTTTTTTCTACCAGATTTGTTCATTTCGTCCAAAAACACATAAATGATTTCAATTTTTTCAAAATCAATGAAGAAGATAGAATTCTTGAATATTACCAAAGTTTACTGTCAGGATGCGTGTGCAGAAAAGAATAGGTTATTCCGATATTTTGCCTTTCGCACTATTCTGTCAAACCCAGGTATATAATTTTTATACAGGTATATAATTTATATACCAAGGTATATAATCCATATATACCCAGGTATAATATTAGGTAGAGTACCTATAATAAGAACAATAGGATAATGATCGGTGATTAGTCCGCTAAACTGAGGCAAAAGCGGAAGTTGTATATCAGTACGTACATCATTTACACTGTTTCCAGCGAGTTTTGTGCGTCAGAACTGTCAGCAGTGTTTATTGTTTATTTATTGGTCATTTTATTTGGCAAGTCATTTAGATTGAGAAAAAGGAGAGGGATTGCAGTAAAATTATATTCTTCTTTTAATGAAAGAAAAACATAAATTTCTTGTGTATTATAACTTAATCTATTTGTTTTTTGACATATTAGAATTAAATACCTGCGGGTGTAGCAGATTGCACAAACTCTGCCAAAAAAGATTATAAAATGTATCGTTTTCCACGAGTCTCAGAAAGAAAAAAAATTTGGGCTAAAAATACAGGATGACAAGACTGGATTTCGTCTAATTCGGTATTATGTGAGATTAGTAAGATTTGCTTTTATAATTTTTAATATAAATAAATTATTAAACGATGTATATTATTCCAAGTACATTTTGATGCCACGAATGTATTGCTGCCACGGGATCAAAGACGCACCAAACACATATCTTTGATGTATTTACGCATATTAAATGTTTAACAGAAGAGATTTTATGTCAATTTATTTATTTATCATTTTATGTCAATTCTTCAACGTTCCAGTTTTTTAAAAGCACGGAATCAATAATTAAACAAAAGAAAGTTCTTTCAATTTAAAACAATATCATAAAATTTGTATGCGAGAGAAGGTTTCCAAAATTCCATATTTGCTGCCAAATTATCACGATCTGAAAAATAAAATAACTAAAAAATATTGCACATTTCATTGAAAATGCTTTCCACGATAATTGAACAGATCCAATTTTATTAATAAAAGTATGGCTGTGCATTTAAATGTTAAATGACTTAGTTATGTATAATAACCAAAAAATATTATTAGAGTTTATTATTTTCAATTTTTTATTTATTTGTTTTATTTTTTGTTTATTTATCATTTTAAATTATTTTTTGTTTATCATTTTAAATCATTTTAATTTATGTTAATATTTGCTTATTATATAATTGCAATAATGTTAATTGGATTTAACTATTAATTATGTTTATTTGCATTAATATTTGCATTTTATTTGCAGAGTTGGGTAAAGTTAATTTTTCTTTTAACTAAGTTAAGTTAAAGTTAACAATCTTGAAAATTTAACTTAGTTAAGATACAAATTAATTTATAATAAAATTAAAAGTTAAATTAATAAAAAAAAGTAATTAAAAGTTAAAAGTTAAATTAAAAAATTAAAAGTTAAATTTGTTTTTTTTTATATTTTTTAATTCATCATTCCAGAGTTTCAGTCTTACAAATAACGGAAAATATAATACTAATATATACTTCATTTAGAAAATATTCTATAGTTTATTTACATGTTTTGTTTATATATACTGTTTATAAGATTCAACTATGAATACTGGCCTGTGATATGACTAAAGCTTCAGATACAATACGAGGAAATAGCAATAATAGATAATAAGGAATAATAGATTTCTATCTATCAGAAACTAGATACGTTGAAATACACAGTTTCTGACAGATTGAAATCTGGGAATCGATTGTGTAATTGGAGTGAGATGAAAATTATAAAAGTGAGCAAATTCTCTAAAATATTTATAATTTCATTGGTCAACACATAGTAAATTTGTTCACTTTTGCAATTTCCACCTCATTTTAAGTTCGCTATTGCCGTACATTATATCTAGGACTTAACTTCAAAGAATTAAATAAAAAATTAATAGTTGCAGATAAAATGTAACTAAATGAAGTTAAAAAGTTAAGAGTCTAAAATGTAATTAAGTAAAGTTAAAATTAATTAACTTTTTAACTTAATTTTTATCTTTTTAACTTGCCCAACCTTGTTTATTTGATATGTATGCATATATATATATATATTAGGTGTGGGAAAAAGTTCGTGGCGTTTTTCCTGTTAGATTATTAAAAAATTATTTAAAAA
>NW_017259293.1:932066-933188 GCF_001594045.1 Atta colombica | reverse complement strand
GTGCGTGCGTGCGTGCGTGCGTGCGTGCGTGCGTGCGTGCGGGCGTGCGTGCGTGCGTGCGTGCGTGCGTGCGTGCGTGCGTGCGTGCGTGCGTGCGTGTGTGCGTGCGTGTGTGTGTGTGTGTGTGTGTATGTGTGTGTGTGTGTATTTTACTTTAAGTAAATTTAATCTTACAAGAGGAAAACCAGATAATCGGAATCGGGAATTTTGATGCATTTTTTACAAGCTGCTCTTGAGCGGAAAAAAACAAAACGTATCCGGCCGTTTCAGCCATTGGGCTATAGTTTCGAAGAAATCGATTTTTTAAATAATTATTGTAATAATTTGAAAAACTTTATAAATATAATACTTTATAAATGAAAATATTAGTATCTTTAATTTTACTTAAACTTAATTAGTTTTACTAATTTTATTAATAACTTATTACGTTATTAGTTTTAATTAATAACTTAATACGTTATTAGTTTTAATTAATTTTAATTTTTGATTATAATGAAATTTCATGAAATTACATATTGCAGATAATTAAACACTCATTTATGGAATATTTATTATTATCGTCATTGTTGATATTCACATGAATGTATAAATAAGATTGTAATGAAAACTGTCAGTTTCTGATAAAATTACAAATTGAAAGTTGATTAAGAACAATAAGTCATACGTTTGTAATCTTCTTTTGATTAATCGGTTTATTAATAATAATAGAAAACTAATCATTTTGTAGGGTACATTGTATGGCATGATATAAATCATAGAAACAAGAAAACATAAATATTTATTGCATTATGAACATTTTACAAATGAATTTTATTGCAGACACAATAACTTTTTCTAATATCTTGCGGAAAGCAGATTTGATTGAGATTATAGAAATATCTTCTTTCAAGAATCAATTTTGAGAACTAAATTTTTCATTTTTGAATGAAAAATTTAGTTCTCAAAATTCATTCTAAAATTCATTCGTAAGATGTTCATAATGCAATAAATATTTATGTTAATATTTTTTAGGCTTCCACGGATGTTTTCTATAAAAGATTATGCGTTTCCTCCGTTTTCAGATCCATTCTTGGAATGCCAAGAAGTGAACCTTGCAGTCCACTTCATCAGGGCGAGGAACCT
>NW_017259293.1:925099-931966 GCF_001594045.1 Atta colombica | reverse complement strand
TTGGTCATTTTTTAATAATTGTTTTTCATATTTTATTTATGTTGTAACTATTATAAAGATAAAAATTTATAAAGATATATTTTCATATATTAATACGTTTTCCAAATTCTTACAATAATTATTTTAAAAATCGATTTCTTCGAAACTATGGGCGAATGGCTGAAAAACAGCTGGATACATATCGCTCAACAATAGTTTATAAAAAACGCATCAAAATCTCCGACTCCGTCTAGTGTTCCCCTTGTTAGTATAAATTAATAAAAGTATATTGGCATCTCACAATTCATATTAGGTGTACAACTTTGCTTCCGCCGTTTTCCTATAGATGGCTTTAGCGGTAAGTGGTGGTCGAAATAAATAGATCATAGACGTCATACAATAAATTTGGGCATCTGTTAACATAACCCCATAGAAACATTAGTCGATTTGTGTCTGCATCATAAAGTTATTCTCGATTGAAAATGTCAGTTTACGAGCCAAATTCTCGTCATTTGCGGGAGGTTTTAATTTTTTGCTTCAATATGAAGAAATCTGCGGTTGAGGCTCATCGAATGCTCTCAAATACTTATGGTGAGGCCGCTATTAGTGAAAGAACGTGTCGTGAGTGATTTCAACGCTTCAAGAACGATGATTTTGACGTCCAAGGTCATGCTCTGTATTTGGTGGGACCAGCTCGGCGTAGTGTATTATGAACTGTTAAAACCGACTAAAACAATCACAGGCGATCGGTATCGAACGCAATTGATGCGTTTGAGCCGAGCATTGAAAGACAAATGGCCGCAATACAACGAGAGACACGATAAAGTGATTTTGCAGCATGACAATGCTCGACCCCATGTTGCGAAAGTGGTCAAGACATACTTGGAAACGTTGAAATGGGAAGTCCCACCCGCCGTATTCTCCAGACGTTGCTCCCTCTGACTATCACTTGTTTCGATCAATGGCACACGGCCTGGCTGACCAGCACTTCCGGTTTTATGAAGAAGTAAAAAATTGGATTGATTCGTGGATAGCCTCAAAAGATGATCAGTTTTTTCGCGGGATTCGTACGCTACCCGAAAGATGGGAGAAAGTAGTGGCCAGCGGTGGACAATACTTTGATGAATACTCATAAATGTATAATCAGTTTTTTACAATAAAGCCTCGAATTTCAGAAAAAACGGCGGAAGCAAAGTTGCACATCTAATAAAATTTTGTGAAATTTCTTTTTATTGCTTCTGTAATCATCGCTGCCTTAACTAATTCAATTCAATGGCATATAAGACAACTTTGAGTTGTCATGAATTATAAAGGTAGGTGATTATGTCTATATCATATTTTTTAGTCCTATGATAGAATTAAATTAAACTTGAATTAATTATCGAAAACACTCATGATCAAACTGGTTTTCTGCTGGCGCTACTGGCAGTATTTAGAATTCCTAGAAGACACGAAAATCTAAAGTAAAATGACAGCATTATCTATTCTTAGATCGAAGAGATAAAATAAAATGATAAAATTGATAAAATAATTTTAAATTTATCAAAATTAATCAAAATAAATAGGCAAGCCTATACATTATTATAAACGTATTGAATTAAAAATATATAAAAGATACACACAAATAGTCGAAAACATCGAAAGTAACAATCTAACTTTCTCAATCATATAATTTTAACACATTGAGAAGAAAATACTAAATTTTAATAAATATTTATTCGAATATGCCAGTTGAATATTTACTAAAAATAAATAAATATTTATTTGATTCACCTAGATTAGATTTTATTTAACAAATAATATTTATTTTCTGTAAATAAATGTTATATTAATATATTCGAATACTTATTTATTAAAATTTAGTATATTTTTCTCTCAGTGCATATATTTATTTAACTTTAAGTTCCAAAAGCATAAAACTAATTCAGTATAGAAAACAGATTTACTGTCAATATTTGATAATTTATTATAACATAAAATCTACTTTTATTGTCGATATTTTGAGTAATTATACCGAATAGAAGATCTTCCTTTATGATCTTGACCCTAACATATGTTATCAAGGTCACGATTCTAAGTAATTTTCAAGTTTTAGCTCCTTATTCATTAAAAACTTATTAAGAAGAAAAGTTTAAAAAAATAATGCCTTATTTTTACTATATAGAACAAAAGTTTACTGCTTTGAAATAGATTTCTTACTTTAAAAACATAAATTTTCTTCAAAAATAATATTTTCTTATATAATTTTTGTTTTTATATACGCATAGGAATGCACGACTCCCCTCTTGTATGACTTTCCATGTAAAGCGATTTCTATCCCAAGTTTTAGCCATCGCTTGTTATCTGTTAAAAAGTTAACAATCAAAAGTTGCTAATTATGTTTCTGCTTTGTATGAAAAGTTGGATAACTCTAGGCAGATGAAAGATTTAAGGTGGATCCATTAGGGAAGTACAACTTTCTGAGGCATGGTCTATCCCAACTCCCCCCTTGCTTAGGAGCACGCGACTTCCACATCATCTTTCTCCTGTTACAGGACAGTTTTCATGAAGCATTGAACAAAAATTTTTTTTTATTTTTAAAGCAAAAAATTTATTTTAAAATAGAAAATTTTTTTCTATAATAGGTTGGTTGTTCCATCTTTTGGTAAATTTTACCTGTTTAAATTTTACCTGTTGGATAAGTAGCAAGATTTTCCCAATCACATGCGCGGATTGCCAGATTTATTTCACAAGTAAAATTTACCAAAAAATGGAACTCACTATGACCTATATAATAGAAAAAAGACGTTATTTTTTAAAATTTTTCTTCTTATGCCTCTTCTTATGTCTTTCTTGCTTTTAACAATTTTTTTAATTAATAACGAGCGATGATTAAAACCTGTTACTGAGGATTATGACCTTGACATCTATCAAGATCAAAGTTAAAACGTCTGAAAACTAATGAGTAAATGTATTCCAAACGTCGATGATTTTTGCGCATTCCTACATTATAGGTGAAAAGCACCCAATAAGATTGAATTTCTTCTTATGGACAGACCCGTATCTTTCTATTTTTATATTGCAGTAAAAACAGAAAAAAAACAACATTTTAAATATGAACGTGACAAATTGCAAAACAGTGCCGACAAAGTGCGTGTACATGCGTGCGTGCGTGCTGACATTTTTAGAAATAAATACAGGGCCTACAGTTTTAAATCTATACTCGAAGATACGTGCCTCAGCGTTAAGAAAAACGTGTGCAGCGATATGATAGCGTGAAATCGACTGTATATCTTTTGTATATACAAAAATCCATAATATCCATGATATGCATATTATACTACAATATTTTTGTGTGCGATATTTTTCAAGAATAAGTCCATAAGATAGTCCTTATTGGAAATACTGTCAAGGACATCTATATCTAATCGTTCACATATCGATGAAAATATTTTTAAAATAAAAAATAATGATACCAATTTTATTAACAATTGTTATTATTAAAATAATTAAAAGATAATATGAAATATAAATTAAAAGTTAATAGAAAATGTGAATAGCGTTGATTAAATACCTCTTGTAAAAAGAAAACAATGTTATTAAAAAAGATATATTAAAAACGCAAAATATTTTACGCAGGACCTTATTTTCGAGAAAATCAAAAGTAGAATTAAAAAATTAGTTTTTTCTCTTATGTAGAATTATTATTTCTTTAGCATTTATATGTAACGGACCATCGTGTAACATTATTGACGTTCAATGGAATGATGGAAGGTTTTAGAAAGTTTGACTTCTGTAGATACACAGTGCGAATTATATAACGCGAACCTTAATCCAGCGCTGCTACCTGCGTTCTCAAACCACGGTAAGCTAGGATCCGGTTGCGATCCGAGTTGGACCGCGTGACTCTCGACCTTTGAAGGCTCACCGACGCTTCCAGGACTACGTTTCAGCCACACCGCGGTGATCACCGTGCCAGTAGACGCATTGAGCGCAATCACCCTTGCCTCTACAGCGTCATCCACCGACATCAGCAGAGACTTGGTCAGAGCGTCTAAAAGAGCTATGTAATTTCGTTAATATCTTCGGCCGTATATCAGTCATGTTCAACAATCATTTTCAACGCGCGCATTGTTCGCGCAACAGGTGCTGCCAATTAAATGACAGGTAGAGTAAGGAAACTAGATTGAAAGCACTAATTTTGGATCACATTTGTCATGTTTGTATTTCTTTTTTTTTCGTTAAGCAGTATACTTTAGATATTTGATCGTACGTCGCATTCTGATGAATGAACGTAATCCCTTATGCATCGCGCCTACAATATATGCAGAATAAATTTAGTATAAGAAATAAGAGTAAGAAATTGAACAATCATAATAGAATATGACTGAAAAATAATCGACTATGATTAGTAAGTTTCTTGCTCTTACTTTTTATACCAAGTTTATGGTTCCCTCACTAGACGCGGAAATGACCAATAAGTTCCTAATACTTTCTATTAGGTGTACAACTTTGCTTCCGCCGTTTTCCTATAGATGGCTTTAGCGGTAAATGGTGGTCGAAATAAATAGATCATAGACGTCATACAATAAACTTGGGCATCTGTCAACATAACCCCATAGAAACATTAGTCGATTTGTGTCTGCATCATAAAGTTATTCTCGATTGAAAATGTCAGTTTACGAGCCAAATTCTCGTCATTTGCGGGAGGTTTTAATTTTTTGCTTCAATATGAAGAAATCTGCGGCTGATGCTCATCGAATGATCTAAAATACTTATGTGAGGCCGCTATTAGTGAAAGAAGTATCGTGAGTGGTTTCAACGCTCCAAGAACGGTTTTGACGTCGAAGACCGACATAGCGATGGAAGAGAGAAGGTTTTCGAAGATGCAGAATTGGAGGCATTACTTGAGCAAGACTCGTGTCAAAATCAAAAAGAATTGGCACGATCATGGGGAGTGACTCAACAAGCCATTTCAAAACGCCTCAAAGCCATGGGAATGATTCAGAAGCAAGGAAATTGGGTGCCGTACGAATTGAAGCCGAGAGATGTTGAACGGCGTTTGTTTGCTTGTGAACAGCTGCTTGAAAGGCAAAGACGGAAGGGATTTCTGCATCGCATTGTGACTGGGGACGAAAAATGGGTTCATTACGATAATCCCAAGCGCAGAAAATCATGGGGAGTTCCCGACCATGCTTTCACGTCGACGGCCTAACCGAATAGTCACGGCTCCAAGGTCATGCTCTGTATTTGGTGGGACCAGCTCGGCGTAGCGTATTATGAACTGTTAAAACCGACTGAAACAATCACAGGCGATCGGTATCGAATGCAATTGATGCGTTTGAGCCGAGCATTGAAAGACAAACGGCCGCAATACAACGAGAGACACGATAAAGTGATTTTGCAGCATGACAATGCTCGACCCCATGTTGCGAAAGTGGTCAAGACATATTTGGAAACGTTGAAATGGGAAGTCCTATCCCATCCACCGTATTCTCCAGACGTTGCTCCCTCTGACTATCGCTTGTTTCGATCAATGGCACACGGCCTGGCTGACCAGCACTTCTGATCTTATGAAGAAGTAAAAAATTGGATCGATTCGTGGATAGCCTCAAAAGATGACCAGTTTTTTCGACGCGGGATTCGTACGCTACCCGAAAGATAGGAGAAAGTAGTAGCCAGCGATGGACAATACTTTGAATCATAAATGTATAACCAGTTTTTTACAATAAAGCCTCGAATTTCGGAAAAAAATCGGCGGAAGCAAAGTTGTACACCTAATAATTGGTTACTGCGTCGCATTTTGCCACGTAGCAAACGTTTCCACATCAAATATGTGGCAGAAGCCACATATTGTAGACGACACATTATGGATCGTCTACAATGGCAGTAATATTGCGTTGTAAGTAATAAGAGATTGATTAATTATAATCGATTATTCTACTCACATTTGATTCTGATTGGTTGATCTTTACGGTTAACAATTTCCAACTTATTACTCCCGTTGTAGACAGCCCTTTAATATTCCCTATCACAACTCATAACATCACATTAACTTACCATTACGTCGCATCGCTTCAGCAGTCCCGAGATTCCGAAGCACCATAGCGGTCATTTCAGTTTTCTGACGTGCCATATCATACCGCCTTGAATCCAAAGCGACGTCAGCTGGAAGAGATTTAAATCCCTCCGTAGTGACACAAACTTCGCCCAGAGAACCTGTCGATGCTGCCTCTATTACATCTAAGGCTTTCTCTATAATCGCCTTCGAAAAAAATTGAATAACAGGACATGTTAAAAAAAAGAGCGAAGATTGTCTTGGGCTGTGTTCATAAATTACCCTTATTGAGCTAGCCCCCCCCAACAGCGATAAATGAATTCTGACATATTCTAAAATTAGGTGCTAATTAGGTGCTGAAGTGCAAAATTAGGTGCTCGAACTGTTTGGTAGAAAAATGGGGGAGGGAGGCTAGCTTAATATTAAGTTAACCTTCCCAATAAAAAAAATAAATACTTATTAAATAAATAAAACAAATACATCAGAATTAAGTGCTCATTAGGTGCTCCAAAAAATGATTAAAATTTTGAAAATTTATATATATTATATACGGAATTATATACAGAACTTAGGTGTTAGTCAAATAGTCGGCTCATAAGAGAGAAGTTATTTTTAAAAATTAAAAATTAACTGCTCAGACAAATTTGGTACTAATATATTTTTTTAATTAAAATATATTTTTTTTAATATTATTTAAAGTTGTGCTCGTTCAGTTGAAGAGAAATTTGAACCGAAAATTGATCTAGTTTACAAGAGTAAAATGATATTAAAAAGTTAAGTGTTCCTACGAATTTAGTGCTAAAATATTTCTCTTTTTATATACAGTTATAATATATAATCGTCAAATCAGA
>NW_017259293.1:920216-924999 GCF_001594045.1 Atta colombica | reverse complement strand
AAAATATATATATATATATAAAAATATCAAACAGAATGAGTAATTCGTCGATTAGATATCTTAACAGATAAAAAGAGAAATATTTTAACACTAAATATGTAGGAGCATTTAATTTTTTAATATCATTTTACTCTTGTAAGCTTGTCGAGCGAATCGTCGTCATTTCAGATCAAATATCTCCTAAACCGAACGAACATTTAATTTGGAGAATCTATCCTTAAATAATATTAAAAAGCAAATATTTTAATATCAAATTTGTTGGAGCATCTAATTTTTTAAGGTTATCTTCTCTTTTAAGAATCGATTATCAGTTTTTTAAAAGTTTTTTAAACATTTATTTCTGATTAATTTTTCATGATTCATTTTCAAAATTCATTAATTTAATTACACGTTTTATTTAACGTTTATTAAATATTTATTTTACATTATAATTTTTCATTTGAAACAAATGATTGAAAAAACATTGTTTAAATGTTTATTTAATGTTTATTTAATGTTTATTTTGAATTTATTTTTATTTGAAGTAATGGTTTAAAAAACAGTTATTTAATGTTTATTAAAAAAAAATGTTTATTTAATATTAATTATTCATTTGAAATAAAAGTTGAAAGAAATATTTTTTAAACGTTTATTTAACATTTATAAAATGTTTATTTTACATTATTTATTCGTTTAAAATATAATGATAAAAAACGTTTACTTCACGTTTATTTAACGTTTAGTAAATGTTTATTTCACATTAATTATTTGTTTGAAAAAACATTTATTTAATGTTTTTTTTTAAATGTTTATTTGTGATTAATTTCACATTTTATGAGTCGTTTTTAAATTAACATTTTTTAAACGTTTATATAACGTTTATTAAATGTTTGTTTTTTCTTATTTAAAATATTTTTGTTTAAAACATTTTATTTATTTAGAAGAACATTTATTTAGCGTTTATCTAACGTTCATAAATATGTAAAAAATGTTATTATTTTCTAAAACTCAAATTAAAAAACGCATCAGAATAATAATAAAATAATTATAGAGGAGAAAATATCATAATAAAATTGTATTAAGTGTACCATATATGCACAATAAGAATGTGCATCGATAGTTATAAGCGGTGTAACGGATAAGGTATGAGACTCATAACTGAAAGTGAAGCTCCAGGTTCAAAACCCAGCCAATAAGTGAAAAAGATTAAAATACAATTAGAAATAATTAATAAAATTAGTTGTCTAAGGTTTAAACACTGTTGTTAAAAAAAATAAATTTAAAAAACAATTCTACATTATTATTTTTTGTAATTTTGTTTAAATAATTTTAACATTAAAAATCGTTTCCCTATGAAATAGGGAAATGCAGAAAAGGAAGGATGGGAAAAAGATAAAGAAAGCAAAATATAATAGGTGATATGGATGGATAAAGGGGGAGAGGATTCCGGCATATTTAAGGAAAGGATGGAAAGAGAGAAGATGTAGGAGAATAGTTAGGTTTAGATTAGGAAATGAGATGAAGGGAGGAAGATATTGGGAAAAGAGGAAAGGAAGTGTAAGATGATGTGGAAATGAGATGGAATCATGGGAGCGTATATGGGAAGAGTTTAGGAGTTGGAGTGTAGGATATGAAGGGAGCAGGCAGGAGTTGTAAGTAGAATTTTGGGATTAGAGAGAGGAATGGATGAGAGAAGTGGAGGAAGAAAGGAAAAAAGTGGAGGAGAGAGTAAGTTAATGAATGAGAGGAAACAGAGTGAGGGGTGGGGAAGGAGAGAGAGGGGAAAAGAGGGGGAGAGAGAGAGGGGAAAAGAGGGAAGGGCGGGAGGGTAAAAGGGAGAAGAGGTGAAGGAGGCTCTGCGGGGAGGATTAATGAGTTGTAGTTTTTGAGAATGGAAGAATGATATTACATCGCAAACGGAGTTTCAGGCATAAGGAAAGAGAAAGAGAGAGAGAGAGAGAGAGAGGGAGAGAGAGAGAGAGAGAGAGAGAGAGAGAGAGAGAGAGAGAGAGAGAGAGAGAGAGAGAGAGAGACGTTAAAGTAGGTTAAGATAGAATAAGTTAATGTAAGATAGGTTAAGATTAGGATAAGAAAACTTTATTATTGTTATTGTATATATTTGTAATCTCAAGGGGATGCAATAGAAATCTAATTAATTAACTAATATTAAAAACCGCTTTTTAACGTTAAAGAAATATTTCCTCAAACGTTAAATAAACATTTTTAAAAAAAAATGTTTTTTAATTGTAAAGAAAACATCTTTTTAACTAATAAAAAAGAATTTACCCCATTAATTAAACGTTTTTTAAATATTTTAAAATGTTTTTTGCAATGAAAAAAAATCGTTTAAAAAACATTTCAGAAATATTTCTTTGCTTGGAGATCATGCGGTCTATCTTTGAGGTTCGAATTTTTTTTCTGTCAAACAGAGAAGCATCTAATTCGGCAATTTATATCTTTAAATTATTAAAAGAACATATATTTTAATATCAAGTTTGTTAGAGCACCTAATTTTTTCTCTTGTGAATCAACTGTTTGACTGACATCTAAGTTTTGTATATAATTCTGTATATATTATAATATATATTTTCGAAATATTTTAATCATTCTTGGAGCACTTAATTAGCACTTAATTCTAGTGTATTTGTTTTGTTTATTTACACAATAAATATATAGTTTTTTTTATTGGAGGACTAACTTAATGTTAAGCTCTTCCCCAAACAGTTCGAGTATCTAATTTCGCACTTCAGTATCTAATTAGAACTTAATTTTGAAATATGTTAGAATTTATTTATCGCTGTAAGAGGGGGGGAAGGTTAGCTTCCCAGAATTTCTAAGATATGATGCTAGTATTGAAGAATCTACAATGCATGTGACGTAAACTATTTTCAGTACTGGCAGTAAATTTTGTAATAGAATGGTGATAAAAAACAAATGAGACAACTTGAAGAAAGTGCAGTAGAACCAAAATTTGATTGGCTAGTTGATTGCTTTGGATTGCCATCATGAGCATTGTCTGTCTTTTTCCACCATGATCTTTATTTATTATTATATCATAATTATTAATTATTAATTATTATTATTATATCATAATTGATGAAATAAGTATCAATGAAGACAAACCTGTTTGGAATCCACGATGTCATTATGTACAATCGTCGATAGAGACGGTGTTGAGAATGAATTGGCCTTCGTCACTACTACCATTATCATGGTTGTCAATGTGCCAGCAAGAAGGACCGAAACCCAAGATTCGCCCATTCCTAGTCATTTGTTCTTGTAACAAAATGGAAGCTCCGAAAAATGTTAATTTATTTAAAAATAATATTTATCGAGGATAAGATAATTTGATAATATCTCAACTTCTTCACGTTACTTCTTCGCATTATTGATATATAAATTAAGTAAGAAATATTATAGATAGCTCGCGATAATTTTATACAACACTGAAATTCGATAGTTGAAAGATCATTAAAAGGTTTTTGCTTTCGTTACATACTATATTACCAAAATATGCAATTATCTCACCTCCCGTGATGACATTCAAGTGGCGATAAACCCGCAACCTTCGTTTGTAATGGGCCGCTCGTACGCCCTTGCCGGCGATCGTTCGAGCATGTTTCTGTTTATAAACATTCAGCACTCTCAATTTTTCATCGGAGAAACTTCATAAGTGAACACAGTCGCACCTATGTTGAAAAAGAGATAACGTAAAATATAACAGATGTTACTCTTCATCCCACATCTATGCGTTGTTATCGAAAGCGATTGATCACAATTGATCTCTGAACTAATTAGTCGAACGATGAAACGAAGACACTCTTCTTCTCTTTCTTCTTTCCACGATAAAGTATTTTGCTATTTTAAACCGAATAGAATGCATGCCTTGGATAGCGTTGGGAATATTATTGGCACGGCTATATCGTCAGCCCGATCGCTCGATTTCATCTCGTTTTCTCAGTGTATCGTAAAATAGAATAATCAGTGAGATATAGAAGAGATTCATTTTCCAGCGACTAACTCGGCCTTTGACAAGTGACACGTGAGGTTTGCTCAACCTTGAATAAACCTCAACAACCCCTTCAACCCTTGGTTTCGCTCGCGCCCGCATGGCCATCTCGATTGCATCGCATGATCATATATGTCATACATGAAGGAAGCGTATCATTTTTTCTTAGGTAGTATTCGAGATTGATTGCGGCAGGAAAAAGAGAGAGAAAAAGTTCGTTAATATGTGCCTAATTAAAAAATACAAAGCAGAACTTACGATTGATTAGGAATGTGAAGGGACGCAAAAGTTTCACTCGCATAATAAGTGTTCAGATCAGTTTCAAATCTACATGCGACATGTAATCAATTGGCCATCAATTGGATAGTACCGATACACAATAACTGATTTTTGAGATATAATGCATGCATTATCGCAATTTATAGTACTTTTCTGACGCAATAAAGTTACATTGTCCACTCGTTGGAGATGAGCTCTATATTGTCTGTAGAGAACGATCGATGCAGCTACTGGCATGATACAGCTAACCCCCAGAACCTGCACCTCACCTCTCCCCCCCCCTCTCTCTCTCTCTCTCTCTCTCGCTCTCTCTCTCTCGCTCTCTCTGTGCGTGTATATCTCCTTTTAATTTTATTTCACATGATACACCAAATTAAACGCATTTCGAAGTTTAATCTGCAATCTAGCGTTTATAATTTACATTTATTTTATACCACTTCTTTATAACGTTTTGTGCGAATTTATTTTAGTACAATTCATATCGATAATTTTGGTAAGTTTCAAATCCATTTTAAA
>NW_017259293.1:918676-920116 GCF_001594045.1 Atta colombica | reverse complement strand
TTTCATATATTCATTTGTCAAAAATGACATATCAATATACTATATCAATATAGTAATCCATGTTTTTTGAGAATATATCTGTGTGTGTGTGTGTGTGTGTGTGTGTGTGTGTGTGTGTGTGTGTGTGTGTCGCACGCACGCGCGCGCGTGTATAAAATTTTAAAGTTCAAAAATCACTGGTTTGTTTGTTGTTTTTATTGACTATTATATTGTAATATTCTGCAAAAGGCACATGACGAACGTTACTGATTGCGAAAAACCGTACAAAGATCGTGAGTTTCATTACTTTTCCCTAATTTATCGTTGCGAAATATCGAGAAGTACGTCAAAAAGTGCGTAGAAAAAACAAATGAAAAAATGTGTGCATACAAAATACTCGTGAGTCAAATTTTTCGACATATCGAAAGAGAAGGTTCACGCACAGTTTTAAAGTCTAATATTTTCAAGAATGTTTTCTCATCTATTCTATTAAATATAATCTATTAAATAATTCAAAACGGCTGAAAAAATGAAAATGCAACAATGCAACAGAAACAAGTGACAAAGATAAAAAAATATCAAATTGCGGATACATTGGAACACGAATCATATCCAGCAAGCAGTGGATAATTATTCCACTTACCCTCGGCATTTAACGAACCTTGCTTTTCTCGTAGTAGGACGCGTGAAGCAGAAGATCCGAAAGAATATCGATGAGTCAGACAAAATGCATGCGGTTTATCAACGCGGCAATCCCGGTAGCGGTCTGTCGATAAAGTTCATGAAGTACGATCAGGGTACAGGATACGCGAGTCTACGAAGGTCCTTCTCGAGAAGAGCGAAGTCCGAATGACTAGATTCGCTCGTGACACGGCGAGGACTCAGCTGTATCGCCGGGGTCGGGGTCGGAATCAGTTCGTCGTCGGGGCGTGCGCCCTTCGCATAAAATCAAATGTCGCCCTCGCACTGATACGTTCATGATATGGCACAAAGAAAAATAACCGATTATATGAAAAATTAAGTTCAACGTTAAGATGAACTGGGCTCAAGGATGATTAACTTGGTCAAGAAGAGATCAGATTAATCAATACGTTAATTTCATTGTCGACAAGGAGATAATTTGATTGTCCTGCGGTTTCTCCATTCATCTGGCGTGTATCCGCCGTATGAAACTGTGGACGCACCTTTCGCGCATGTCATCCCCATTGTTGTACTGAAAATAGTACTTAGCGCGGGCGCGACTCTCCTCCCCCCCCTCTCTTTCCTTCCCTCCAGCCAGCTTCTCTTTTCTTTTTTGTTCGCATAATTATAATTGTAATTAAATTAAATTATATTATATTGTATATTATATGCTTTCAATTAATGGTAAATATGTATGCTTTAATTAAACTGTTCTTTTGACGTTTGAAAGCCATTCTAGAGCTTATAATAAATTAAATTCTTTAATCTAGCTGCATCTCC
>NW_017259293.1:904578-918653 GCF_001594045.1 Atta colombica | reverse complement strand
CCCCCCCCCCCCCCCCCCTCTCTCTCTCTCTCTCTCTCTCTCTCTCTCTCTCTCTCTCTCTCTGCAGAAATTTGAATCACACCACGATGTAAAGACCAATGACGATCAGCGATTCTTATTGTTATTCATTACTCGATCTCAGATGTAATGATTTCGTCGTGGGGCCGATCTGAGTGACAAGATTGTCGTGGTAAATATGAAGTGAATAGTTTAACGTTCTCTAAGATAAAAATCTATAATTACGTCATCCGATTTACAAAAAAATGGTCACAATTTTACGGATAATCGGAAAGTATATGTGCAAAGTCTACTTTCAGGCGAAATATTGTGCTAAACTTTCCATGGCGGCCGTCAATGCCACCATCACTACCGACGTTAAACTGTCACGATGTAAGACTCAACCGTGGGGTTTTCTCCGGAGATGTGGACTTTATTTTTCTTTTGACCGTCGTCAGAATAAAACACATTTATTAATGTTTAAATTTTATAACTATAGATACTCAACAATATACAAATTAATATAAATTACAATAAATATAAATGAATATAAATATAAATGAATATAAATATTAATAAAATATAAATATTATATATGTCAAGTTGAGTAAATTAATATCAAGATTGAAAGCAAAAATAGGCGCAATGACTGCATCTATTTTTGCTCTCAATCGCCTGACACTAATTTATATTTATTTGTTATCTTGAGAGCACAATTTATTTCATTATTTATATATTTTCAAATTACTTATGATTCTTCTTATGTATTCCTTAATAAAGCATAAATCTTAAAATGTAAACGTCTAAGGTCAGTATCAGACGCATTAACGATTGAGAATGGAAGATTGAAATTTGATCAATTATTAAAATCAAAGAAGTTAAAATTTCTTTATTAGTCAAATTTCAATTTTTAATCTTCATTCTCAATCTTCAATGTAATCTGATTTCAGCTTAATCACGTTAATTGCGAGAGGCATTTGAGTAATAATTTTCAAATGAAGTGATATTAAAATTATCTATGTTTCTTTTCCATTTTTTTATTAAGCACATTATTCGACAAGGTAACGATCGGAGGCCTGGCCCATTTAGCTGGTTTGCAAGCGGGAGACGTAGTGATCCATGAATGAAGAGCCAATAAGTCAACTCACACATATGTAAGTCTATGATAAGCTTGTCAACATCGGCAATGATATTGTTTTATCTGTTGTGCAAAATCACGAGATCGTGCAACAGAAGTAATAATTTCCTCTTGCCGTTGACTTATTCTTTAATGAGCTTGAATCCGATGTTGCGACAATAGTGCGTAAATGAAAAAGAAAGGTGCACGTGGTATCACGATTCGAAAATGCAACATACGAAATAAATAAAATAAAATTGATAGACAAGGCGAGATTTTTAAGCATATATATTTAAGTTTATAATATGCTTTAGCCCGACCGTTGGCACGTATCTGGTATGCATTAAGTCGCGATCAAAGACTTAGTCAGACAATTGCGAAATTATGTCGGCAATTGATTCACGTGATCGAGCGCAATTAATCAATTATTGATCGAAAGATGTTCCAGGCCGTCATTTTTAATCGCAATTAAGTGATCCGATTAAATTCTTTCTCCTTCCAATAATATGATTAGTTAATACGATCAAGGACGAATGAGGATGAATTCAAAAAAACGCGATGAAACATGTTATGCACATTCATATATAATTTATTTTTATTGTAATATATTAGATAGTGTTTATAGAATATACACATACACACACACACACACACACACACACACACACACACACACACACACACACACACGCACGCACGCACGCACACGAAATGTCGCAATTTTTTGCCAAGCGCTTTTGTGCAGCAGAGCGGACTAAATTGAATCAAAAAGTCCTCCACTATTATGTAATTTTTGCAATGTTAACGAGATATTAATTACTAAAAATTGTCGAATATTGGTCTTCTATAATTTCTATTTACTCTATTTACTCAAATACTATTAACTTTACAGAAAATCAGCAAAAAATGGAAATTGTTTATTTTTTTCTCAAAGAGCTTTAAAAATTTTTTCAAAATTTTTTATCAATTTTTTCAAACTGCATTTTCTTATATTGACAACTTTTATCAATATGAGCAAATACGATATTTAAAAATTCTGAAACAATTTTCAGAACTTTATGAGAAAAAAATAAGCAATTTTCTCTTGCAGTCTTTCTTGAAGGTTGATAATATTTGAGTAAAAAATTATTGAAGACCATTTTTCGGCAATTTTTAGCAATTATTATCTTATATAATTGCAACAAACATGGTTTTTTTATCATAAAATTAATAAAAAGAAGAGCATAAAACCACAAGTATTTTTTATAATATTTAATACGTAATTAAGTTTATAAATGATTTAGACGTTTCGGCCACATTTTCAGTAAATTTACAAATATCAATAAAAACATAGAATTTACATTAATTTAATATTAAAATTCAATGATCATAAATATAATTATAAATTAACGCTTTCTTTCCTCTTGTACGAGTACATCATAAAACGTGGTTGTTGAGCCAATTAATGTATTGCAAATTATATAGAACGAGAATTGCGAGATTCTAATTTGAAATAATTATAGTATCGTTAATATCTTCTAGTTAATTTAACATATATAAAAAACCAATTAATTTAGGGAGATATTTCAATTATTCTAATCATCCAATAGTATACAAAAGGGATGTAATCATCGGGCAGTTAAACAGAAATATTATTTTTATCCCATCCAAATTCCATGAAAAAAATATTTCAAACACTTTGTTAATTAATGGTTATCCTATTAAATTCATTTTTTCAACAATAGAATAAAAAGTTTAGAAAATAGAATCAATTTAGATAAAAATAGTGATTCCAATAACAAGGAAATGATTCTGAATCTAATTTAATAAAGAAGTTTTTGTAAACATATTTAAGTAAAATTTCGGAAAAATTTAATAAATTACACAGTCATAGTTTTAATATTGCTTACAAATCTATCAATAAACTAAATAGATTTATAAAAACAGTAAAAGATCGCTTATGTAAAGAGGATCATTGTGGTGTCTTTATAAGATAAATTGTTTGGATTGTGAATCTTCTTACGTCGGCCAAAGAAAATTAAAAACACGAATAAAAGAATATAAGATTGACATAAGAAAATCCGCTACCGATATGTCTCAGTAATCTCACGCTATCAAGTTAATGAGAAGCATGAATTGGATTGGGATAATGTTAGAATTTTAGACACAGAACAATCATTATTCAAAAGAAGAATTTCTTGGTGAAAAAACCAAATAACTAGTATAACTAAGCAAAGTGATACTGAAGGATTGATGTTTATTTACCTATTCTAAAGAAAGATCTCTCTCACACTTAAAAATAATTCTAGAATAATCTAAACTTTTGACGCACATATAAACAGCGGACACACATGAATATATGGACAAATAATAATACACAATATCATGACGAGTTTCCATCTGCGTGAAGAAATTGCTTAAGACTCATCATTTTGTCTGTAAAACAGGTAATGAATTGTTAATCTTTATTAAATTGATCAGAAGATATTAACGATACTATAATTATTTTAAATTAGAATCTGGCAATTCTAAACATAATTTGCAATTGATTTAATATTAATAATATTAATTGATTTAGCAACCACGTTTTATGATGTATTCATACAAGAGAAAAAAAAGCTTTGATTTATAATTATATTTATGACCGTTGAATTTTAATATATTAATGTCAATTCTGCGTTTTTATTAATATTTGTAAATTTACTGAAGATGGCCAGATTGTGGCCGAAATCATTTATAAACATCTAAAATTTATAATTTAATTATATATTAAATATCACAAAAAACAACTTGTGCAAAAAACAACTAGTTTTATGACCTTTTTGTTAATTTTATAATTAATATCTTGTTAACTATTGCGAAAATTGCAAAATGATGAAGGACTTTCTGTTTCAGTTTAGTTCGTTCCCATGTTCACAAATTCCGTCAGAATTATCGGACACCCTCCCTCTCCCTCTCCCTCTCTCTCTCTTTCTCTCTCTCTCTCCCCCCTCTCTCTCTGTGTGTGTGTGTGTGCGTGTGTGTGCGCGTGTGTGTGTGCGTGTGTGTGTGTGAGAGTGAGAGAGAGAGAGAGAGAGAGAGAGAGAGAGAGAGAGAGAGAGAATACACGTATATGACTCGCGTTATATAATCGTTACCATAATAATTCAACGTAGACATTTCGCAATATAATTTACACAAAAATTACTGTACAATATATATTAGCTGTTGTCGCTTCTCTTTCGAGCACACATCCGTGCCAAATTACATGCACACAAGAAAACTTTATCACACTCGTAATATTTTTCTTTATCCCATGTCTCATTAGGGAGAAGCGAAAATAAAAATTGACATGTAAGTTGAATATAACAGGAGAGTAAGAGAGAGAGAGAGAGAGAGAGAGAGAGAGAGAGAGAGAGAGAGAGAGAGCTGTAAACTCTTACTTTTATTGTCTTACCTATCTGACTTCATTTAAATTTCTGTTACTCACTTCTTACATTCAACTTATCTTCCGTTTTTTATTTCCGTTAAGAGAGCGCATAAAATCAAGTAGCGCATATATCAAGCATAGATATGGAATATTTTTAAATTAAAAAAAAAGGAAAAGTTTTAGATATTACAGAATTGAAGGAACATTTGGAAAATCACATATTATGATTATAAATAATCATCACATTAACAATAACTAAATGTCTAGACTGTCTTCGTCTTCTCAGAGCCATGATATGTGTACCACGCAGAATTAAATCCTTATTATCTATCCATACGTGCCTGCATTCCATTTTCCACCATATAATATGACCGGGCTATCCTCTTCCAGGATAACAATCTGATGATATGCATGTTTTTCATTATCAAGTAATAGACAAATGTCAAGTCTGCAATGGTTTAAAATATGTTTTATGACATTAAATATTATCTAACAAAGATTAGAAAAACGGTAGAATACATGAAAAAAAATTTATATCTTATTATTTGTTCATGTAGGTATAATTCATATAGGTAATAATTTACTGCGAGCTAAATGGCTTGGCTTCTACACACTGGACGCGAAAACGCTTGCCGCGCGACGAGATAACCAATAAACATATCAGGAGTTGCAGCTATTGTGTAATAGGTTGGAGGAACGATCTGCGATATTTTCTTATCTCAAAATTATATATACAATCCATAGTGGAAAATATTTGCTTAAATTATTTAATGTTTCGGAAAACTTTTCGGCAAAATTTCAGCATTTCAAAAAAATTTCAGTTTAATTTCAGGGATCAATTGAAAAATTCATTTTTAACATAATTTCAGAAAAATTTCAGACAAATTTCAACAAAATTTCAAAGAAATTTCAATTCAATTTCAGCGATTTTTTTAATATGTTTTTAATATGTAGCTGAAAGATATAATTTTAGTAAAATTTCAACAAATTCAACAATTTCACTAAAATATTCCAAAATGTGAAATAATTTCAGTGAAATTTTTTTACCAGGAATATCTTCATTAAAAATAAAAAAATCAAAATTTAAATTTATTATAAAAAAAAGTTCTTAAAACTTGAAATATATCTACTTTTGAATGATTACTATATTTTTACAATTTTATATACATTTTTTTTACAATTTTTTATACATATATGTCCCATTTTAATTTCCTCAGGCAAATATCTCGAAAAATATGAAACAATATAGAAAAATAAATTAATATAAAAGCTATGTGAGTCGATATGGTTAACAGTGCGCAAATTAAATTAAAATTATTTTATTATAAAAACCTTGATCACACATAAATAAATTTTAAAACATACGTTTCGATTCAATTTTGAATCATCAGCATGAACCTCTCATAACAATATTAAGAAACTAAATTATTATAATTTTGTATCAAATCAAACAGCATTGTTGCATCCAATGTTTTTTTTTCTAGTCACAATCGTGAAAGGAACGAGATCCATCCTTAGTACACTCAATTACTCAAGCTCAATGGAAAGGATGTATGTTGCATGTATCTTAACTATAATTATTATAAAAATTATTGAAATAACCATAGTTGCTTTTGCTATTAGTTACCAATTACTCACCTCCAACTATTGTAATCAAATGAACAGCAAATAATTAAAATTGTGCATTATTTTCCCACAAGTCAATCATTAAAAAATATAAAATTGTCATAAATAGAATTAAAATTAGAATTTTCGTCAAACGTTGACTAGAGTCAATTGATACTGAAAATATACATTATGTGTATTAAAACATCTATAAATCATACAGATAAACATCTAAACAGCGTACATGAAGTTAGAAATAATTAATCAAATCGTTGTAAAGTCACAAATAATTGACCGTTATAAATTTGATGTAAGCCTAAATCGTTGTAAATTTGATATAAGTCTTCTGTATCCATTTTCAAATTTAATTCATTTTTTTTACTTTTTATATGTATCATTTCTGAAATAAGTCTTTTACTTTATATTCTTTCTGCATCCAGAATCTTAATTTCATTTCAATTAAAATCATGATTGTGATGCATTCTAATCTGTAATGACAGAATGTGTTGTTGTTCTTCTACGTATATTAAAATGTTTTGATATTCTCGTTTTTAATTTCCTGCTAATTTGTCCAACGTAGGATGCATCACAATTCATACAATCAATTTTATATACAACATTTTTGTTTGTAAAATTGTCCATTAAATAAAACTTATGAGAGGAAACGAATTCTATATATAACAAAGAGAAATTTCATAGATAATCCTTATGTGATCTTCACAAAAGCTGACAAAGGCAATGCAACGGTAGCCTAATTCTTTGAACATTACGATTATAGTTGACAATGACAATATTAAATTTAATTGGTACCAAAAATCTTTATCGTTGGGGAGATTTTTAAGTTTTTGGTCCCAACATCCTGTTTCCCAAAAAAAGGTATAATTATAGGACTCACAGACAAAGCGTTTTTAAATTATTTCAGAAATAATACATATAAAAAATAAAAAAAATGGATTAAATTTGAAAATAGATACAGAAAACTTATATCAAATTTACAACGATTTAGTCAATTATTTATGTGCAACAATTTAATTATTTGTGATTTCATGTACGCGCTGTTTAGATGATTATCTGTATCACCTACATACGTTTTAACATAATGTACATTTTCAGTTGACTCTAGTCAACGTGACGAAAATTCTAATTTTAATTCTTTGTGACAATTTCATATATATTTTTTAATTTGACTTGTGGGAAAATAATGCACAATTTTAATTATTTGCTGTTCATTTGGTTACAATAGTTGAAGGCGAGTAATTGGTACACTAATAGCAAAATCAACTACGCTTATTACTTCAATAATTTTTGTAATAATTATAGTTAAGATACATGCAATCTTTTTTATTGAGCTTAGTAGCTGGTTGAGTGTACTAAGAATGGATCTCATTCCTCTCACGATTGTGACCAGAAAAAAAAACATTGGATGTAACAATACTGTTTGATTTGATACACAAAATTATAATAATTTAGCTTCTTAATATTATTATGAGAAGTTCACGCTGATGATTCAAAATTGAACCGAAACGTACGTTTTAAAATTTATTTATCTGTGATCAAGATTTTTTTGTAATAAAATAATTTTAATTTAATTTGCGCACTGTTAACCGTGTCGACTCACATAGCTTTTATATTAATTTATTTTTCTATATTGTTCCATATTTTTCGAGATATTTGCCTGGGGAAATTAAAATGGGACATCCTATATATAAAAAATTGAAAAAATAACCATTCAAAAGTAAATATTTCAAGTTTTAAAAACTTGTTTTTAAATTTAAATTTTGATTTTTCATTTTTTAACGAAGATATCCCTGGAATTTCACTGAAATTATTTTCCACGTTTTGGAACATTTGAGCGAAATTGTTGAAAATTTGCTGAAATTTCATTGAAATTATATCTTTCAGCTAACATACTAAAAAAATGTTTTCTTTCTACCAATTGATTCATCTCAATATTCTGTTCATAAAAATATTAAATTACGATTATCAAAAAATTAATAGTTAAACGAGATATTTTATGCCAACATGTGATGGAATATAGTATAAAATATCTCATAAACTATTGGTTTTTTATATATCTTAACTTTTATATGTAGAATAATTAAAGGAACTATATTATGTGAAAAAAAAATCATACAATTCCATATGAAGAATGTAACCTTCATATCTTTTTAACGCCTTCACCTAGAAGAAAGACAACATGACCAAAATAATTCCCCTTGAAACCATGCAACTTTTGTTTGGCATTTTTCCTTCTATTGTTAAAAACAAGCGAATTATTCAGGAAACCTGTTTTAAATGCCTTACCTTGTAATTTTGAGCTAACAAAATTCCGCAAAACTTTTTCTCCAATTATTTTGCCGCGTTCAGTGTGCAGGAACATTAGAGCATAACAAAGATGATGTAAATATTTGTTATTATTGAATGTTCATAATTTTTGTATTATCTGATTCTAGCGATACAACAACAGCTCCACACGAAGACGAAAACGGCTATGAAAAGAAAGGTCCAAGAAATTCAAAATAATTTTATAACAGAAAACAAAGCAACTGTGAAGCTAGATATCTAGTCTTGATCTATAATTAATTAGTGTCACAGGCGCATTGTTATTTTACTAACTGATAATCACGATGTATAAATCTCGATATATAAATTTACACTTTGGTATATAAATACGTAATCTAATTGCTCATATAAATGTTATTTCGATTGTGTTCTTCGACCAGCTATCGTCGAAAACTATTGTATCATTTTAGACATTCACGTTCCCATCTTTATTCTCTCTCTACATCGAAGAGATTTGTGTTATAGCAAATATATATATATATACAATATACTCAGGTACAGTAGTAGCATCTGGAGATTATCATTTAGTATCTAAAAGGATGAACAAATAGGCAGACAAGAGGAAAGAGAATTGAGAAACAGAATATATAAAATAGACAGACAAACAGAGAGAAACAGAGAGAGAGAGAGAGAGAGAGAGAGAGAGAACAAAGATCTTTTTCATCATATTTCGCAAGATCATTAATATTTAATTTTTTCAACTTGCTATGTCGAATTTATAGAATAATTTTGATTAAAATATACATCACAATGAGAGGAAGTTGTATACCGTCTATTTGATCAGCAGATATGTAGAAATTAACAGAAACGAATTAACGCACAATCCAGTAAAAACAAACGGATTATCCATTCATATTTGTGCAGAACATAAGCCGTGATAATTGAGACAAAGAAAGTGCGTCACGGAAAATGGTCTGTGAGGATAATAAAAACTACATTCCATATCTCTTTTTCGATCAATTGACGGATGATCGCTGTGTTTGATACATTGAATTTTTATAGCCATGACATAATCATAATAACTATTGGTCCGCTTGCTCGTTGGTTTCCTCATTGTCAGACGCTGATATCGATAGTGTCCTATCATGATTTGTGCAGGTCTCCATCTGGCATTTGCTCTCAGCAATCTCCAACCAATGTTGCTTATTTATACTGACTCCGTCAACGAGTGGCATAAGTTTGTCCGACAGATGGGCAAACGCCTGTCCAACATACATAGATAAGTTAGAAGTTTTATAAGAAGGAAGTAGGATGTATACGCCGATTCTAATTCTATGTATTAGTGCGTATACATATACGATGTGTGTGGTGCGCGCGCGCGCGCGCATGTGTGTGTGTGTGTGTGTATGAGGGATTCAGAGAAAGGGAAGTGCCTCACATACGTTGGGAAGAGGGAAGCGCGTCATCAGAGCCCATGAGAGAAGGGTTTGTTCTTTCTCTTTCTCACCTGTTGCATTATCTCTTTAACCTATCCTCTCTCTCCTATTCATTATAGGATGTAGTTCTCTCTTTCAGTCCTATACTTATTCTTTGCATTCATTTTTCCTCTCGTTGTACTCTCTCCTAGTTGTCTTTTCTTCTTGCACATAATTTAATTAAATAGATATGGTACTTGCGATATATTTTTAATGATATGACTTAGAAACTAATTATGATATTTTTATGAATTTTTATGAATTTTTAACAATATAGTAACACTAATTATGATAATATTTTTTTAATTATGATAATATTTTTTTTTAGTAATGTAGTACAAAATAATCAAGCGCGCTTTCTTATTGACTAATATTATTGCGAAGATATGAAGAAGAACAAGAAATGGCGAAGATACTACGGATAAAATAATTTTAGAAGAAAAGAATATATTTTTTAACATACATTTATTTATCATATAATACAGTATGTAGTAATATAATCTAAACCATAGACTATTAGTTCACATTCTATAATAGAATTTTTATCATAAATTTTGTACAAAATGTTTGCAGCATCGCTTTTATTAGTACAATTTTGTCTTAAAAATGACACAAAATATTCGAATTACTTACTAACACCGTACGTATATTGATTCAGTTTATAGAATATATGCTCAACACATTGCTCAAATTCAAATAAGAAAAGCATAATTGTTGGTTACAAACATGTGCATTAATTTAATGTTAATTTTACGTTATTCGTATATTTTAATAAATTCCATATTTAGATCTTGAATCGATGATGATAATAGGATTGTTGATTGTATTAATCGCTCGATATCTGTATGTTTTTCGATAAATGTTCTACGTAGGTATAGCAGGAGGTATGAACGGCGGTTGCCTTGATTATCGCCAATCGCAATTGCACATGAGATATAGATTCCACAACGATTCCAATGTCCAGGAACTTGTACGCTGTCGATGTCATGCATATTTCCTCATCAAGATACGAAGCATGTAGCGAGGTTTCGAAGATGTAATGCACTAGACGATGTTTGCGCTGTAGAAAAAAAGAAAACATGTAAATAGATCTTATAAAAATACATAATATGTATAATACGTATAAGCAAATATTTTAGAAAATTAAATAAACTTACTGTCTCTTGCACGTCTCATTCTGTTGAATTGGAACGTAATAGTTCATGACTTGAGATATTTTATTTTCTTGGAGAACGTATAATTAGCTATAGCTGTCTGAACTCTGTTGAAGCTCTCTGAATAATTGATGCGATAATGTTGTCTGGAGTTCTTTTTTTAAACAATGTTCCCTTCCACATTTTTTTTACACACCCTAAAATGGAGGGGATTTTTTTATATTATACTTTGAAGAACAGTTGCGTAGTCGAAGGATACAAAATGGACACATATCATAAGAATGCACGATATCGAATCTTTTTTATCTAAAGAATAGGCGCCAACGACAATAAAGTCTGCTTACTTCTATTCTCTTTTCAAAAAATGAATTTCGGGGCAGTGTATTTAGTATGAAATTTTATTTATCTTTAAAAATATATGAGTTTATTTTTAAATGTAATTACCATCAAATCTTTGTTAAACTATACAATATCACATATCACAAGAATGCACTTTGACGGTATCAGATTTTCTTTTTATCTTTGGGGATCGACAGTAAAGTCTCTGTTTCCATTCTCTTTTCAAAATATTTTTTTTTGACCTATCTTTACAATTACGATAAAAAAATCATCCTTTCGAAAACATGTTAAAACTTGTTGAAACATGTTCAAACATGTTAAAACGTGCAGCAAATTATCTTTCTATACTATAAAACGAAAAAATTTTCTTCTCTGGAAATTCGTTTTATCAGCAATCGAGCAACAGTTCAAAATAACAATGTGGATCAAACGGAACGTGATCTCTAGCGCAAGCCGTTCAATTGAATACGCGAGAAGAGTTTCTTGTGTGAAAACAGCGTTGTGATAATTTCGAATCGTTGAAGAAACAGAGTCATCGCGCAAACAGAAACATCGCGCTAAACGTCCGCGATTATCAACGATTAAACAATCGTTGATCTCGCGCGACTAGAAAATTTGAAAGACATGGTGCACGTTTTGTGTAAGTGAGTGCTGGGTACACCGCGATAGCGCGAGATCGATACAGCTTTCGAAAGCCATATATTGACCGGTGCTGTCATAAACTCTGAACACATCGAATCTCGCCAATTCCTCGAAGATGCGAAAGAGATAGTGCTTGAGCATTTGCAAAATATTATTCACAGACATGATAATAAGATAAAGTGTTTAATGATGAATTTATGTAGTGTTAAATGTGCAAATAAAAGTGTAAACGCGAGAAATTATGAACTCTTTCGTTCATCCGATTTACATGAGTACACGTCGCACATCATCGAGCTTGATATCGCAGGAGGAATTCCAGGAATGCGATAGTGGGTAGATGCTGTCACGTGAATTTAACAGTAAACATAAACAAGTACAATCCTCTGCATGTCACATCAAACTCCCGCGAGAAATTAAAATGAAGACAGCTGGTTAATGTGCAATTCCTAGGCAACGCGTGCTTCGCGTGGTCGGAGGTTGCCGCTCTACACCCTAAAAAAAATATGGAGCAAGAGTCACCGTATCCACATTACACAACTGTAGTGAATCTTTAAGACATTGTGTTCCCAATCCCAAAATTCGAAAATTTTAACAATATCTCTGCATATCGCATCGAAGAGCAAAAAGAAAAAAGAGGATTCTTTCGTTATGGCTTGATATGAACAATTATTGTACGTGCGGGATCCATAGAATGATAACGCGGGATACTTCGCGTGCTAAAGAATGTCCCGCCACGTGAACTCACAAATGGACACAAGAATATTTTTGCGATCGATATATAATATATACCAGGTGTATAAGCTTGAATCTGCTGTTTGCTCATAGGTAGCATTAGTGAGCGTACAAAGCTATCCTGGGCACACAACACACTTTTTTTTATGTGTTTCACATCTGTCAACATTAACCAGTGCACATCATCAGCAATTTCATACAAAAAAATACATTTTTTCTTTCGTAATCATCTCTAGTTTTTTTTTAGAAAAAAAGCATATGCGGGAAGCTTTGCTTTTCTGTTTCAATTTGAAGAAATCGGCTGCCGAATCGCATCGAATGCTTGTGGAGGCCTATGGCGACAATGCTTTATCGGAAACAACATGCAGAGATTGGTTTCGCCGATTCAATGACGACAATTTTGACTGAGTGACAAGAAGCGTGAAAATCGGCCCAGGAAAGGCTGCTTTGAGGATTATCAATTGCAGGCTCTTTCGGACGAGGACGATACCCAATCGCAAAAAATGCTTGCCGAGCAATTGGATGTTTCTCAAGCAGCCATTTCCATGGCTACATGCCATGGGGAAGGTTCAAAAGATCAGAAAATGGATGAACTGAACGATAAGCAGATGGAGCGACGCCAAAACACATGCCAAATTCTGCTTGCCAGACAAAAAAGAAAGTCGTTCCTGCATCGAATTGAGACAGGCGATGAAAAGTGGATCTATTTTCAGAATCCTAAACGCAAGAAATCTTGGGTTGATCCCAACCATCAACATCTTCTCAAGACCAAATCACTTCGAACGAAAGACGATGCTGTGTGTTTGGTGGGATCAGGAGGATGTCATCTACTACGAGCTGTTAAAACCTGGTGAAATTGTAAATGCTCATCGCTACCACCAACAACTGATCAAATTGCACCGTGCTTTGCGTAAAAAAAGGTCACATTATTTGAAAAGACATGACAAGCTGATTTTCCTTAACGATAACGCACCATCGCACACGTCAACAATGGTCCAAAACTACTTGAAGACACTCAACTGAGAAGTGCTACCCCATCCTGCTTACTCATCAGACCTGGCACCTTCTGACTATCACCTGTTTTCGTCGATAGGCTACACGCTCGCTGAGCGGTACTTCAATTCTTACGAAGACTTCCGAAAATGGCTTGATGATTTGCCTTGAAAGATGAGGAATTTTTTTGGCGTGGTATACACAAATTGCCCGAAAGATGGAAAAAATGTATAGTTAGCGAGGACAAGTACTTTGAATAAATTTGTTTTTGCTTCCGAGAAAAAAAAATGTGTTTTTCTGACTAAAAAAACAGCGGATTTAAGCTTATACACCCTGATATATATATATAC
>NW_017259293.1:897088-904478 GCF_001594045.1 Atta colombica | reverse complement strand
ATATACACATATATATTTAATTTAAAATTATAAATGTTTTTTTTGTAACCTCTTTGTGACAAAAAGAATTATACTTTTTTTTCAGATGCCTGCACTATTTTTGGATCTAGCGCAAAGCTGGATATCCACATAATAAACTGGAAAATTAAATGTGCGCCATCAGGAGGCCGAGCGAGGATGACAAGTGATTGAGTTTCAGCAATTACTGCAGGAAAGAGCATATTCGTGATCTACACCGATTTGGAAAAGATGGAGAGAGAGAGACTCGAATACAACATATAGATACCAACATCACGTGTTTAGCATCGGGTATTACGCACATTGTTCGTACGACAACTCGCTGTATCGTTTTCGATATATCGTTTTCGTCGCGTGGTTTACCGAGGAATTCAGAAGTTTAGCGCAAAGTGTTTAATGTAAACACTATCCTATCTGCTAATGTTTCCATGGCAAATTTCACGCGAGATGATTGGCAAAAGTTTAATAGTGCCATGCACTATCACGTGTGCGAAAAATCGTTCGCGCCTGACGATACACGGGTATGCGGTCATTGCCACTTGATCGGACGATTTTATTTTTATAACACACTATCCTTATGTATTCAAGAGTTGTATGAATTATCAAATCCTAACCATTTCACGTAAACCTTGTCTCTTTTTGTACGCAACATCTTTTCAATTAGATATATGTTAGGATTAGCAACGCAATGCAATTCGTACTCGTAAAATCCTCCAGCAACAGGTTTCTCACGGTAATCTTCCAGTATATATACGTCAGTATATATACGGGATTAATTTAATACTATACTTTGATGATTCTAAATACCTCCATGATCCAATTTGGTGTGTAATCTTTCTCAAAGATCGTTTTGAATTTGTTCACACGTATCGAGTCACCCACTTTGAATCACGGAAATGCGACGGCCTTTACGCTATACGTGTTTAAGAATTTGTCAGCGATCGTGGAAGTTAGATCGATGGGCCGTATACCGATAGTTCGATGCTTTTGCGCGTTGTATTCTGACACTAGACACGCGGTAGCAAGCATCGATCCATTTGTAATTTCCATTGTGCGTAAATTGTTCCCACATATCGTTTTTCAACGTATGATTTAACCATTCAATGATTGATGCTTTTATTATGAATACGTTGAATAATGATTTATATTGTATTTTTTCAAGAGTATTTATACATTTACGTTGTAAAATTTTTTTCCGTTTATATCCATATTCGTTTGCAAATTTTTCCGTCGTCTCAAATTATTTTTGCAATCGCTGTAGTCATCTCCACTCTTAGTTTTGAGCGGTACGGCCTATGCGTGCCTACTCAATACATCGATAACGGTGAGAATGTAGTAGTAATCTTTGTTGAATCGTGTGTAAGGACGCTCGACCACATCAACCACAGATCATCATATCCGTAAATTATGATACAACTGCGTGAAAAATTTTTTCTCACTGGAGTGTGCAGTTTTTCCACCATTCGAGGCTTTTCTGTCTGAGACATGTTATGTTATGATTATTGCTGTATAATACTGTAAAATATCATAAAATTCTTACGCAAACATTGTTCATCAGCATTTCGATGGCAATTAAAATGACTGTGTATTCCGCTTCAATTTATAATAAAGCCAGCTTCATGAAATTCCTCGATAATAAACAATATTTCGTTATCGTGGGCGTCGTGACCTGCCTAAGAGACCTCTACGCGAGACCTCAAGTAATCGGAGACGATCCACCAGCTCGTTAGGATCGTTAGGATCCCAATGAATAATGTATGAATAGAATCAACAGATTTGCTTTATCGCGTTTAAAATGCTTCGGTATCTTTATGTACGTCTGACACAGACAGAAGTCGACATCCGTATATCGACTCATCGCAAAGAACTCTCTGATCACGTCTTGTTTGTCGCATGCCATGTCATCGAAGACAAAAATGGAATTTGGAAACACCTCATTCGGTGATACTACATCGTTATTATTGGAGAATGTAAAATAACTAATTTCTTCAATCGGTGCTAATAAATTTTCCAAGTATCGGTATTTTATTGCAACGAAACTTCGTCGTTGCAATGACTTCGAGTACACATATACGTTCTTGAAACGTATGTCATACTTTCCAGCAAACTTATCAACGCGTTTGTTTTGTTACAATTCGATGGATCACAGGTGATTTCGCATATAGAAATCGGCAGCATGTTTCCATGCTTACGTATTTCTTTTTCAGTCTGTACTTTATTGTCGATATTAGTCACTTTAATCATCTGCGATTGTCGCACGAATTTCATATCTTCTCTTTTCACTGATAATATTAAAAAAACAACATCGAGAGCGGATATATTTACAGTAGCGCGCAAAGCGAAACCGCTCAGTATTCAAAATCTTCTTATTTTGTAGTATCGGATAACTTTGATGTACATAGTTTAATCGAAGAATTGGAATATAAGGAAAATTATTTTGCTATGAGAGTTTAAGAATTACATAGATCAACTGGGACATATTACCCGAGCATATAAAGGCTGATTCAGCAACATCGTTGATGCTTGAAACATTATAATTTGCTCTGCCATCGATGCAATGATTCAGTACGATTCATAAGAAATTGTAGCAAATGTCAACAACAACGAAAGGTTGCGATTTTTTAAATCATGCGATAAACGTACTTCTGATCGAATTGCATATCTTCGAATATCAATTTTGTCCAGATGCACATTTAGAAAAGCGATTGACTAGAGGCGATCGAGGCATTAATCCGTTAGATGCGACGGATCGCGAACACGATATAACTTATTCACGAAGCAAAGATCTCATGAAACGACACGACAAGCTGACAAAATACTTGCTGAGGAGATGCGGAAACGGATTACCACGAAAGATTCGACTCTTGGAGAGAGAGAGCTGCAGCTATTTAGATGGCTATGAAAGCCGAAACGAAAATTGGATTTCTTGAAAACGAAGAAGAAAAGCTGATGAAAAAACGAATATTACTAGTGGCAAAACGCGGTGGTATCTTATCTATTCTACCGCTGTTGGGAATCTTCAGCTCGTTGGTCAGCGGCGCGGCAGGAGTCGCAAAAGTTATAAACGATAATAAAGCCGCGTAATGTTAGTTGGAAGAACTGAAACGTCATAATCGCGTCATGGAAGATCATGGAGTTTACCATACAAGCGTGGACGAGAAGTCACAACAGAAAAAATATTAAAAAAAAAAAAGTTAAACAGTTGTCAAAAATGCCAAAGGATGTAACTACCATCGTACAATTGCAACAACGTATATTCCACTGACAAAATGTATATTTCATATTTTAGAGATATTTTTATGCGTACTACTTTACCAACAAGGGGAGTGTATCGAAACGAAAGTATCGTAAATTTGGATAATGCTGATGGACAGGTACACATTGGGTGGCGTACGCGAAGCGGAAAAATCGTTGTTTACTTTGATAGTTTCAGCAATCTTCGACTCGAAAGAAATTGGTGCGATATTAGGACATAACGCAAATCACACACCTTATCAACGTTACAATCAAAGTAACTGTGGACAACTGTGGCTATAGTTTTTACCAACAATCAATTTAAAAATGCACTCTTTCAACTCAGTATTCATTCAAATATGTCACTGACATTTACGCTCATCGGTAAAAGTAGCGTTCTCGCGGTCTGCTACTTTCCGGCTGTAGATTTGAGCGATGGCGATGAACTCGGTCTGACGGACTTTGAAATCAACCATATGATGTCTAATGTAAATTCATTAAATAATAAGTTTTACTTTGACGAAGATGACAAAGAAATTGTCATTCCTGAAGGATTGTAAATACGAAATACGTGACATAAACAAGTATGTAAGATGCAATTCTACAATTTCATCCTAATGATGTTGTGAGAGAGAGAACGCTTCGCAAAGGGGATGAACAGTATCCATTGACTATTCATGCCAATAACAATACAATGAAGAGTAAGATCAAATGCTTATCGGGTAAATTTCACCAAATCTCATAATATTGGATCGCTGTTGGGATTTTCATCGAATTGCGTTCTGGAATCGCAACAGTAGCACGAACAGTAGCAGACGTATCGATAAATATCATCAATGTAAATATCATTTGTATTGAATGCAATGTGACCATGGCCGCATAAGCAACAATAAGTTCGTGCACGATACATGAATTTTCACCGAGTGTGTTACAAAAATATAAAATATCGGAAAGACCGACATAGATCATTTACTTTCCGTCATCGTATAGAGCGTTACAGATCTGACGGTTCGCATTGTGAATCAAAACGAACTCGATTTTCGTGGAGAAGAAATCATCGTTAGATTGCATGTACGGAGGCGACAGCGATAAAGTGATACGACAACGCTGAGATGTTTATTCTGAACGAACAGGCGAAACAGACTAGAGACATAATTTTTACTAGAGGGACAACGATCAAAAATATTCAATCGTTCAGTAGAAGGAAGTTTACTGTGTCAAACGTTAAATTTTTACAATCATTGTCACAATTGGACTTTATTGTACGAAATATCTGAGATGGTTGATATCTTGAATATTAGAAGTGAGCTGATCTTTGATCGTATTGTCAAGTTCGAATTTCACACGTACAATCCGTACGTCAATACTACGTTTGGACATAGCGATGAGATAAGAATACTCATATAACAGTAGGATTTATATACGCCGAGTGAAAATGTTCTCTACGTCGAAGGTAGATTGACGTCAAAGGAAAAAGATCAACAAAAACAGCCAACAATTAGAAATAATTGCGTAGCGTTCATGTTTGACAAAGTTCGATAAGAACTCACTCATTAATGGTGCAGAAATTAATAATAAAAATGTTGGAATAACCAATACTCTAAAGAGCTATGCATCGTTTTCAAGTGACAATACAATAAGTATGCATAATGTTGGACTTATTCCGTCTGATATATAATCCGATATATAATGCGAAAAGTTTAATGACATCTGACGGATATTTTAATTTTTACGAGCCGCTCAATATATTGTTGGCCTTTTGCGAAAATTACAAACGTGTGTAATTAACATTCGTCGAATTAATTTTGATACGAACGCGCAACGACAATTGCATTGTGAGAGATCCAGCGACTGAACCGACGTTTGAATTATACAAAACATAATGGTGAATGCCGCACGTTATGTTGAAGTCAATAAACTATCCATGCTATGTACTTTGGAAAACGAATGATATCTAAGTATGAATTTTGTTTGTGGGATTTGTATGAGTATCCCTTATTGCAAAACACGACAAAGCACTCGTGGGTTTCAAGACTGCGACTCAGCTGAAAAAAACCTAGACATATTCTCTTTGCTCTGCAAACTGCTAAAAAAAACATCATAGAAGCAACTTACTTTGATCATTGTAAATTAACCAACGTGATACTTTATCTAAACTCTGAATTTCATCCGTATGATCTGAATCTAGATTTTGACAAATACAAAACCGCTGTCTTATATGATTTATATGTATGTTTCCATATATCTTACTAAATTCTCTGAAAAAATCGTGAAACATTATTGAACATGAAAAACTTTCTTCACGGTTATACTCACGTTATCATTGACTGCTCGCGACAAATCCATCAAGAACGGTGCGATTAGAATTTGAATTCAACGAAAATGTATACCCTATAAAAATATCCTATAAATACCATAATACCTTATAAAAATACTATAGCCTATTTATATTGTCTCATCATAGACGCGTGATCGAATATAGTCCAATGTAGTACGCAAGATTACGTAAATTATCATTGCTGAAAGAAAAAATATCCTCCCTCTTTTTTCAATACAAGAGATAAGAACCAAGATTCTTTGCAATAGCACAGTCTCGAAAAGTCGTTCTCCATGAATATATCGTTTGTGGATCTGCAAGGATTTATAATTGAAAAGAAATTTATCGTAAAAAAAGTGACGGTGTTGAGAAAAGGAGCTATTCTCTTTCGTTACACTTTTACGTGTCCCACGCCATGAAATTTCTTGACAAAGTCAGAAAAGTATTGTGCTTCCTGGCTGAGTGCTTATCATCATGGATTGCAATGGGAAGACGAGATGATCCCGTATAGCATAGCGAAACACCTAATTACATGGCTGTAATTGATGCGAAAGAGAGTGACGACAATAAGGCTCTCATATACGTTAAAGAACGTGAATGACTGGATGATGTACTCGTTAGCGACAACTTGACCATTAAGACCTTGGATGCTGATTACGAAAATATAGATTCTTTACATAATCTAGATATTACTAATAGATGTTACTAATAGATGTTACTAATACTATGCGAAGTGTAAAACATGTTAAGAATTGTGTGTTACAAAATGTATTTAAAATATACAACTGGTGGGGGGGTCGTAACAAAAAAAATGTATGAAATTTAAAATAAAGCATGAAATTTTTAAAATATATTTTGATTTCTTTCCCCCTTTCCGTATAAGTTAAGAATTTGTTAATATTAGCTGTTCAATAGTACGATTCAATAAGTATTGGATTATGATTGATAATGATTGATAAAAAAGCGCTAAATCATTTTTGTACTACTAAAAAAAACTATTACTAAAAAAAATATTATCATAATTAGTGTTACTAAGTTATATTATTAAAATTCATAAAAATATTATCATAATTATTTATTAAGTCGTATCATTAAAAATTCATAAAATATTTATCATATCTATTTAATTAAATCACGTACAAGAAAGAAAGACAACGTGGGAGAGAGCGTAACGGGAGGAAAAGAGAACGCAAATAAATAAGGACTGCAAGTAGAAGAGAGAGAAACTGCATTCTATAATGGATAATATAATGGATCTATAATGGAATAGAAGAGAGAGAATAATAGGTTAAAGAGAGAACGCAACGAGTGAGAGAGAGAAGGAACGAACCCTTCTCCTCTACTATGGACTCCGGTGATGCGCTTCCCTCTCTCTGACTCCCTCACACGCACGCACGCACATCGTATACATATACGCACTAACATAGTGAGTTAGAATCAGTGTATATATCCTACGGAAGGAGTATAATCATTATTTCTTGTTACGCTGTACATACCTCATAGATAGGTAGACAGATCGAATCAATGAAACCAACTTGCATCATCGGTAATTGATCCTCTTTCTCTCGATTCATAATGTCCTACAATATGATACGCATGCATTCAAGAATATTTTGATTATGTACAAATTGCTACTAGAGGTGTGCAAATTAATTTGAATCGAATTTGAATCGAATCGAATGGAATCACAGTGGATTCAATTCGATCCGCTTTCGAATCTGAGAGATTCGAAACCGGATAAGTTCGAAATTTAAAATCACTTACCTATTTTGTGCTTCATTTAATCGACTCTCTCTCTCTCTCTCTCTCTCTCTCTCTCTC
>NW_017259293.1:890979-897031 GCF_001594045.1 Atta colombica | reverse complement strand
CTCTCTCTCTCTCTCTCTCTCTCTCTCTCTCTCTCTCTCTCTCTCTCTCTCTTCTATATTTCCTGCGACCAATCTTGTATCAGCGCTTATCAATCTTCGTGCAAGCACGTGCGCTTATTGGCTTACATCGTGAAGAAAATGCTATTCATTTTTTGAAATACTATTTATTTTGTTTAAACTAATGAAATAGTCTAAAATAAAAGTACAAATTTAGCACAACAATTTATGGCTTTAAATTAAGTTTCGAAACACTGAAAGAAATGTTTTGTACGTATAACCATTTATTTTGTTGACGTGTAATAACAAAAATTTTCTTACTTATTCATTAAAAAATTATGTTGTCTTAAAACTTACAACAATCTAATTCTGATTAGAACAATAAGTTCGATTGAAATAACAAAAATAATTTTAGGTAGCACGACACAATTTCTATATGAGATAATATGAGAAATAAAAGAAGAGTAAGAAAGTTTTTCACATATCACATCAATTACATATCAACAAAATAGATGGTTATATGTATTAAACATTTTTCTCAATGCAGAATAAATTGTCACTAGTTCCTTTAAAACAATATATTATAATCGCGATTATTATTTGTTTACTTTTACCCATATGATTTAAATCTCTAATCTCTTTGTCAATTATTATTATGTTATAATATGATATTTTATGTACTAGAAGCAGACTATAACTAAAAGCTAATTTAAAAAATAATGAAATATTTTCAATGACGGTCCAGATATCTTTAAATAAATGAAAAAATGATGAGTCATTTTCAGAGTGCAAATATTATTGCTAAAAAGTATTATTTTTAATACATTTGTCACATTATCAATTTTTTGATATGTATATTCAAAATGAATTTTTTCAGCTTTTAAGTTTTTTTAGCTGTCAGTATGTTAAAATTTGATTCGAATTCGATTCGTTTTCGAATCAGAAGGATTTGATTCGATTCGACGTAAAGATATCAGATTAGATTCGATTCGATTTGATTCGACCTTGCAAATGCTTGATTCGCACACTTCTAACTGCTACTCATGCTACTCACAATAGGTGTAATATTGAGTGTTCGCCTTTCTATGTCACCCTGTTCGAAAAACTCGCTACTAACGAGTTCGGCTACCCTCTTTTCAACCTCCCATGGTTTCGTAATGGCGGCTAAATCACAGACTGTCATCAACATCCCGCGTAGAAGCTCTCGATGATCACCAAATGCCCAGTTATAGCCACCACTGCGTGCTAAATTAAGAAAAGCGCCACGCTTTCTGAAGTAAACTGCCAGATCAGTAGAAAGTATCGCTTCTTCAAGAACCTTTACCACGCGCGAATATTCTTCTGGTGAAAGATTTGATAGGATTTGATTGCCCTGGCTGCTCAAAATCATCAGACACTGATCAAAGTGATGATGTTCCATCGTTGAAGTTGAATACAACTGTGCCAACGGTGATGAAGCTCTAAAAAATGAAGAAGTATCTCATATGGATATAAAACTATTCGTGATAACGAATATAAATGCGTATGTCAACCCGGTATACCCAACATTAAGAAAAGAAATTTTTTAATACGTATTAAATTAAGCTCGGTTTATTTCTATTTGTGACAATCTTCTTCCTCTGATGGTACAGGATGATTTCGGAACGTCCTCTTGCAGATTTAAATCTCAAGGTATCTCAAAGTTATTAGTATTTTTTTCAATCCTTTCTCAGCACACTAATTTTGAATCAATATCTCAGAAACGTTGAATTGCAACATTGCGAAAATTACAACAAAATCGCAAAATGTATAGTCAATGTTAAAATGACGTTATAGAAACATGCGTTGAATTGAATGTTTGTGAAACGTAAAATATTTTTCATTAATTAATTCAGTTTTATTATTAAAAAATGAAAGTATTATTGATTAATATATTCTAGAATACGAATGACAAAATTATAATTGAAAAAAAAACTTTCCCTCTCAATTGGAAATTAATTAAGTGACGCGGTAACGTCGCAATGCCAAGTGCATAAAAATATAAAATGGGTCGCTTGACCGTTTAACGTGCCATTGCGTATATGTTCGTGCCGCTGGCAAATTCGAGACACTACTACTAGCTTTATTTAGAGTTTTGACATCAACAAACTTTATATAAAGAAATTAAAATCGCAATCAAAAATCTAAAAATACTTTTATTATATAATGTCATTGGTATCTTTCGATTGCATCCAATTCGAATAAAATTCGTACAGCCAATATCGAGATCTGAAAATCGTGTCCCGAAGAGAGCATTTCAGCTTTTCAAATCGTACGTGTGATACATATAAAGTATTTTGTTAAGCTGCTTTTCATAATCCCTTCATACAATTTTAATTTTAATGTAAAATTAAAATAAAATTAGTAACGAACGTGAATCTTGATGCGCATACGGATATAATTTACATGAGACAGATAGATAAAGAAAGAGCGAGAGAGAGAGCGAGAGAGAGAGAGAGAGAGAAAGAGACGACAATAATTTTTTCTTCACAATAATTCATTGACAATTTTATATTAATATTTAACAATTTTAGTCATTTTCAGTCTATCTTATGTGTCTCGCGTAATGAAATATTTGGCTAGTTACATGTATTTCATATCCGTTTTTAATTAAGAAAAATGTATTCAATATCTTTTTTATGCACTTCTCGTATTTTTTCTTTTTTTAAAAAATTTTTTTAGATTTCCTTATTTTCCTAACGGAAACCAATCCAATCTTATACCTGATTCAACGGTGCTTAATCTCTGCGATTATATGGGAACTGCTGCTTCGATGATCCACAAACATTGAATGTATAAAATTTTGACATACAGATAATATAATAGAAAGATTACTAGTCAACGTTGCGTATTGGATTGATCAAACAAAAACAATATTACATAAGCATTCTGTACGCACAGTCGATTCCCATATAAACATATATACAAGTATAACAAATTTCTAGTTAAATAAGTTAAAAGATCGATTAAAGTGACTTAAATTTTCTATTTACATGATATTTTATTATTGTTCATTTTTTACAAAATTAAATAGATTTTGATATATAATTTGTTCAGTGTAATTCAATGTAATTTCAACGTTGCAGCAATATTAACAATTAATGTAGAAAGATCATCAATATGGATACAACATTGATAAAATATTGATACTTCAACAATACAATATTTCCATTGTTGAATCCAACATTGATGAATGATCCAACATTGCAATATTTCAGCAACATTTTTTCAACATTCTGTGCTGTATGAGTTTATAATTTTGAATCTTTTAAAGTACAAACAGTTACAAACTGATCTTAATTGAATACATATTAAAAAATCTTTTTTTTAATGTCAAGTGCCAAATTCTCATAAATGCGAAAGTAAATATAAGTGCTCACTTAATTTGAAAAGAATTGTTTGTTCCACGATGATCGAGATCATGACACAAACAGGCAATGATGAGGGCAAGACATTCAATTTCACCAAAGATTTTCCACCATTGCGTAGCCTAAAAATGATTACAATTCTCATTTCACAAATTACAATCTATGTTATGATCGATAAAAAAAAGCTCACCGTTAAAATAGCAAACATCATTTGGGCTACGTTAAAAGCATGCCGCCAATTATGATATGTAACATTCCGATAGTTTTTCTTTACGCTCAATAACCAACGACAAAGTATGTCATAATCGATGTGAAATCGTTCAACAAAGTCCAAATCGAGAAACATTCTAAGACACGCAGTAAGAGTGTCGCCATCTTCCATATGTATATCATCAAACTTGAAATCGTGCAATTGAAAATGCGCTGATGACGGGACTCTTAAATTCTGTCGAGACAGAGAATACATGATAAACGTATTTAATTAATGGTTTAAATATTATATGTAGTTGAAATATAGTGTGAAGCTGAAGTACACCAACCTTCAATCTTTGTGCGTCCTCCAATGATGCTGATGCATGGTAACTCAGTACTTCTAAAGTGACGCTTTGTTTTGCCATCGCTATTATAGCTTTTTCATACCTGAAGATCCGATAAATTAAGTCGAGTATTAGAGATAGACAAGATACACAAGTATACTCACATGTGCGTATTATGAATTCCCATTCCGCAGAAGATCGCAAACGCTTCAACAAAATTTTCATCGTTCTTTGTAAAAGGAAGATCATCGAATTTATTAATTAGTTGAATGACGCCTATTATTTGACCGGATGAATTCTTGATGGCCATACAAAGAATTGTTCGATGCTTAAAACCGGTACCATCGTCCACCAGTGGATCGAATCTCGGATCTTCGTAAGCATTCAATATATTGACTGTCTGAAAAATCTTTTAGATCGTCTCGAGCGCTAATGCTTTACAAGAAATTATTATTAATGAGCGGTACTTACTTCACCGGTAGTTGCTACATAACCCGTAATACCAACATTAATGGGAAATCTACTCTCGAAAGGACTGCAATAAAAGGATTTAATTAAATAAATAGAATAAACTTATCGAAAAAACCTAGCCGTAATTATAAACATGATTTACCTAGTGCGAGAATCAGAATCCTCGCCAGCGAGATCATTCGCTTCGAAATCAAAAACGCGCGAGAAACTTCCCTTTGAAGCTTTGTGCACGAGCAACACCTGAAAACAATCATGACATTGTAATGAAGGACGGATACCATAATGATAAACCCGGATTTTCAAACAACAGCACTTTGATACTGAATTAATGAAAAATGGATGGGGATCTGATGGAGATAAATTTTATTCCCCAACCGACTTTTCACCAGTCAGCGTCTTTTTGCTTGTGTAATTGCATTCTTCTCACGACGTTCGTTTATGTCAATTACCTGAACACGTTGGCATTGAATCAATGATTGCGTATGCGTGAGAATTCTAAAAACCATGTGCTCTATCGTACTTTGTTCCTCGAAAATCATTCTAGCCAAATCCAATAAAACCTGATGTTAATATTAAAACAAATTAGATCCCTCTTGTCATCATTTCGATTCGACGAAATTAATATTTACCTGATTTCTCTTCACCTCTAATTGGCTCTTTTCATAAAGTTGAGCATTTCTTAAACCGATACCACAGAATTGTAAATAACCAGCGAAAACCTTTTCATCTTGCGCAGTAAATTGTCCTTCGCCGCCAAGCTTGTTGATCACCTGTGCCACTCCGATTACATCACCATTGCAATCTTTAATAGGCATGCACAGCAAGGCACGCGTGCGGTATCCCGTTAAAGCGTCAATTTCGCGATTAAATCTCGAATCCTGAAACATTTAATGCCTATTTCTATCAATGTAGATTAATTTTAATCTTGGTTCACACACACACACACACACACACACACACACACACACACACGCGCGCGCGCGCACACAATTTACTTTTCATTCTTTTCTAATTAAAATTATTTTCTAATTAATATTATTTTATTAATATTATTTTCTATCTAAAAAAAGGTGAAGAGTTGATTAAAGAGTTAATTGAATCGAGATTAAAATTACGAGGGCTATCTAGAAGGTAAACTTTATTTTTTAATTTTGTCGCTTCAATAATGCGGTGCGCATGTGTACTGAGTTTGTTAATTCATTGAGGGATTGACACGATTTTCAATTATTCCCAGCAAACAAGAACGGATTGGATAAATCCATCTAAATGAAGTTTTCGAATCTGCGTTATTCGCGAAAAAGGTATTGAATTTTGTAGAGACAATACACTGAATCCTAATCTGAAGTCCCAGTCTTCAACTTAAGATTAATATTTCGCAGGATAAAGTTACGCTTTTTTCTGCCAAATTTTTACGTTTCCTACAAAAACGAATGGCAAAAATTGCATGGCTTATTTTTTCCGTAAAACTTTTTTTCGAATAAAAGGAATAGGAATCTCATAGTTTCAATCCCACGTCATCGATTAAAATGTGATGTGTTGAAGCCTCTCTCCTACTAAACTCTCTAGAATGAATAGATGAACATTCTCTTTTTTTCTCTTTTTCTTCTCTCCTTCTCCTTAATAATAAATAAATTTGAAGAATAGAATAAAGCAAGTAAGAGA
>NW_017259293.1:886591-890879 GCF_001594045.1 Atta colombica | reverse complement strand
GGGGGGAGGGGGGGGGGGGGGGGGGAGACGGAGAAAGGGAAGAAGAGGAGAAGGGGGGAGAGAATAAATCCAAAAAAAATCATTTAAAAACGTAATATTCATTTTTTCGGTTTTGGTTTTCTTTACTAGTAAAAAAGAATGAAACTAAAACCGAAATATTTATTTGATATTATTTATTAAACCGAAATCGAAATTGAGCAGAAAAAATCTTTCAGTCCGTGTGTTTATAATGTTTAAACAAATTGTGATGCCCGTGAAATATAGTTTGTGAAATATAGTTTCTCCGACAAATTTCTCCGACAAATTTCTGCAATATATGAAGAACATACAATAAGTGATTCAAAATGGAAATGGTGCGATTTTTTAATAAAGTGCACGAAAATATATACGACGATGAACGGAGTGGGCGTATCTCTAGTTAATGATGATTTGATGTTTTTTCATTATACAACCGTAAGCAACCATGATTGAAAGCTATCTTTTAATCTCTGAAAATGAAAATAATCTTAACTATAACTTCTGGTTAGATAACGAAAAAACGTCTCAGTTAAAGAGAAAATAAATTTGAAATCCTTCCTTGCTAGCTGACAATTCCATGATAATAAGATTAAAGAAGTCGTCACCACGTGGTTTGCCTCACAGATGGCAACTAGATATAATGTCTGGTCTCGCTATAATAAGTGTATCAACAACAGCGGCATTTATGTAGAAAAATAATGTAAAATATGTACTTTAAAAGAAAAATAAAAATTTTCTGTAAGTATATACTTGTTTTCTTTTAATAGCCATCAGAACTTACTTTCTGAATAACCCTCGTAAAAAATTAAAAAATTGCATTCGAAACGAATATTAATTATTTTTAACTCGTGCTTCGAATTAGTGGAATCGAGATAGAGATAAGATCTCTACTCAGGCAACAGATAAAACAAACTTGTGCACTTCTGTACTCAAAAGTGATCACATTTCAGATATAAACAAATCATGATTCATCAAGAACTTCTAATAATTAGTAATCGATGGAAACAGTGCGAAATGCATCGCTTATTAGATACAAAAAATAAAAATCAAAACAAATAAGTATAGGTCGTTTGATAAAAAAATAGTTTCCACGTCTTGCCTTGTAAGCATCTGGTATGTTGACAGGTTCCCCACTTTCAGCGACGTATCCGACGATTCCGGTACCCCAAGGAATTTTAATTTCATCTTTCTTTTCCATCTCCATCAATGTCGATCTTGAACAGACATCGAATAATTTTGATACCAGACATCTGCTTCTCAAATAGGATTGATCATTACGCTGTAGATTATTTTCGATGTTGGAATTGCTCGCGGCAGCCTCGTGATTCAGAGAGGATGGTGCATTAGTGGTGATAACGGCAGCAGCAGCAGCAGCGGCAACGGTGGTGCCGCTTCTCTCTCCCTGGACAAGGAACAGCGAGCCGCGATCGGCGTGAAGAAGTGTGCTCACATTCTGCAGGATCTTGTGACACAATGATCTCACATCCAACTCATTGCAGATGTCTTTGACCTAAGAGACCTTACAGAAGTTAGATTCTTCAACATAGAGGCTAATGTATATTCCATCGAAGAACCTACCAGCTCGAAAATAAGATCTTTCTCGTCGAGGTGCCTAAGCTCGTGACGCGACCGTCTTTGTGGACGGTTGGAATTACCAGGTCCGACTTGTGGCCCACTCGTTTGATTCGCGTCACTCATTGATACGCTCAAGAAGGTTGGCGTGCCATCGATTGTGTTGACGATCGGCTTTAGAAGGCCTCCACGCTCGAACTCGTGTGCCGAGATTTTGCGTACCGGTGTCGTAGCTCCCGAGCCACCGGCACCACTTCGTCCGGAGGACGAGTTGCCGGCCGTGGCATGGATTGGACTCGAAAGCTCTACGCAACTACTCGATGATGAGGTTGGCGTTGCATGTGATACTAGCCACACGTCAACGGTCTGTCGTGTCACTTTCCTATTAACCGAAATCGAAAATAGTGATAATATATGTATTATACAAAGTATTTCCTCTAACTCGATCATCTAAAACATCCCCGTTGTTTTTAATACGAGAAAATATCAAAGCAAAAAGTTGTCCGGAGGGGCACATATTACGAGTATAAGTAAAAAATTTTTCTCAATATCATATTTTTTAAGATCTCAAAGTCTCTACTTTTTTAAATTGAATTAATTTTTTTACACAGTGATACCTCTAATCATTCTAAATATTAAAGTATTAAGCTAGTGATATAAAAAAATATAGTTCACAAAATATTTTATACCTTATTCTGGCATATATTAATATAAAATGTTAAATAACTCATAAGTTAATTTTTCGACTCCTAGACGAAGTAATATTTTCCACAAATTTACAGTTTTTCAATACATTAACATCTTTCTAATAGGATGTCAGATTGAGCATTAATTTATTAAATTGCTTATTAATTTAATTTGATATTGCTATTATGTCCAGTGGGCTCCACGATTTTCTTCTTTCACGAACATTCGGTAAAATAATCGTTAGGACAAAGTGAACAAAAACTCGAACATTAACGGTCATCAATCGGCGAACGTGATAATTTTCAAAAAACGTGTTGTTAGAAACCTTCCCAGCGATATTGGAAAAATAAACAAAAACAGATATTCAGAATCATCTGATCCACGGCAACAAAATTTATGACAAAGATTACAAATCATGTAAAGAAAATCCTGTTTAAACACAATCAGTTTTAGCAATTACAAAATCTAAATGCGGATCAGGGATCTAGTAGATAAAAACTCATATTTCCAAACTTGAAGGGTGTTTTCGCCAACAACAGAAAGTTGATAAAATAAATGCAAGATGACAAAGCATAGCTTTTAATTTTTTGTTTCTTTTCTAGATTGTCGATCATAAAATTTAAGCAAATACTATCTAGAGGAGAGACACATGTTCAAGTAATAAAAGAGAAACCGGCGATTGGAAAAAGGAAATATGAAAATTTGGGTAAATCATAATCAAATCGTTCGGAAAGGACAATGAATAAGAGTTCTCTCTCTTAAAAAAATGGAGAAGGCTAAACTAAATCCGCCAATAGGTGATTATAAATCCAAAACCCTTAGAGAAAGTGATAACGTATCATGAATAAGTTTTCAAGAGATTAAAACTTGTAGTGCGGCGGAGCAATTTTAGAATTAGCTCCCCAGTAATAACTCGAGAAACAAATTTTCTATCAAAAGCGGAACAATCCCACCAATCCTTGATTTTCCAATTTAACACATTCTATCAAAGAACCACCTTCCAAAGAACTCATATATAAACTGTGGCACCGCGAGACAAGCTCTCTTATTTTATCTTTTATTTTGTTTTTTATTTTGCTCTTATTTTGTCTCTTATTTTCTCAGTCATATTCATCAGTTTGTCGCTCATTATTTTGTCAAGAATTCAGTTAGTCAGTCATATATACACACACAATCTCGTTTTATATAAATATATACAGTTCTTAAATCGAAAATTTCTGAAGTTTCTATTGCGCTTCAATACATTTGATTTAGAATCTGTGCACAAGTGAGATCCAACACCTCTTTGATTCCCACTGAGATCAGTCTCAAGACCAAAACAGTCAGGAGACAAAGCTACCAAAACAATAAATCCTCTTTTTTCTTTATATGCACCGCGAAGTTTAATTTAACACTATTACAACATAAATTGAAATCAATTCTATTCGCCCGTATAACTTACAACAGATTAATAAATATTAAACCTAGGTCAACAAATTCAACAAGCTATAATTAGGTGTAACAGAATAAAAATTTTTATTTTCCACAATTATAATTTTTGGCGATAAATTTCAACGTTTCGACTTAGTCTTACCTAGTCGACTTCATTCGCAGTAATGCATAATTATCTCATATATCAAAATTAAATTAACATATTATAAGGATCATCTTACCTTCGAGTTACACTAGATGGTGTAACGCGACCATATTATATTTAGTCAAATTTGTCGAATAATAGATGAAGTAATGATGAGTCATGAATTTAAATCAATTCATCAGTTAACAGCGAGAAAGAGTAGTAAAAGAAGAAAATTCCAGTAGTATTATTGATTTCAAATTATATAAGATAGTTGTACGTCCTAACAATATTGATAAATTAAAAAGCACAATAGAATATAAATAAATTGCTTTCAGTTATATATAAAACAAATTAAATAGAATTGTACATAATTATTATGAAATAAAGAGTAAAAGATTATGCACTTACAATTTTCATGAAGGCAATACAAATAATACACACACACACACACAC
>NW_017259293.1:883150-886491 GCF_001594045.1 Atta colombica | reverse complement strand
ACACACACACACACACACACACACACACACACACACACACACACACACACACACACACACACACATTAGGTGTACAACTTTGCTTCCGCCGTTTTTTTCCGAAATTCGAGGCTTTATTGTAAAAAACTGGTCATACATTTATGATTCAAAGTATTGTCCATCGCTGGCCACTACTTTCTCCCATCTTTCGGATAGCGTACGAATCCCGCGTCGAAAAAACTGGTCATCTTTTGAGGCTATCCACGATCCAATTTTTTACTTCTTCATAAGACTGGAAGTGCTGGTCAGCCAGGCCGTGTGCCATTGATCGAAACAAGTGATAGTCAGAGGGAGCAACGTCTGGAATACGGCGGGTGAGATAGGACTTCCCATTTCAACGTTTCCAAGTATGTTTCCAAGTATATTGACCACTTTCGCAACATAGGGTCGAGCATTGTCATGCTGCAAAATCACTTTATCGTGTCTCTCGTTGCGACCGTTTGTCTTTCAATGCTCGGTTTAAACGCATCAATTGCGTTCGATACCGATCGCTTGTGATTGTTTCAGTCGGTTTTAACAGTTCATAATACACTACGCCGAGCTGGTCCCACCAAATACAGAGCATGACCTTGGACGTCAAAATCACCGTTCTTGAAGCGTTGAAACCATTCACGACACGTTCTTTCACTAATAGCGGCCTCACCATAAGTATTTGAGAGCATTCGATGAACATCAGCCGCAGATTTCTTCATATTGAAGCAAAAAATTAAAACCTCCCGCAAATGACGAGAATTTGGCTCGTAAACTGACATTTTCAATCGAGAATAACTTTATGATGCAGACACAAATCGACTAATGTTTCTATGGGGTTATGTTGATGAGGTTATGTTGATGGGGTTATGATGCCCAAGTTTATTATATGACGTCTATGATCTATTTATTTCGACCACCACTTACCGCTAAAGCCATCTATAGGAAAACGGCAGAAGCAAAGTTGTACACCTAATATATTTATATATATATATATTAAATTCTTCGTGTGTTCAAGTGAATATCAAGTGAATATATCGTATCAAGTGAATATAATCGAATTTTCTGAATTTGTTGAAACGTGACATAATTTATAAAAGAAGAGTCTCATCGTAGAAACGTGATTTGGTATCTATGTACTGTATGTATTAAAAGACATTTAATATTTGAATTATGGAATTGAATTACAGTAAACAGTGTTGAGCACTATTACGGTGCATCCAAATTCATTCCTCCTGTTTCAAGAAACTAGAGCAAAATAGAATTGAACATCTACAAGATAAAAACAATTTTATAATTAAGATAATACAATAATAAGCTTTTAAAGTATATTTGATACGTTTTTGCTTTAAATATTCATAACTCTTTGCTAAAAAGCACGATCGCGTTTCTCATAAAACTTCCCCTAAGTATGTAATAAATACTACGAGCACAAATAAAATTGTTAGAGTAATTTTTGTAAAATTGAGAAATTAGACAATAATTGCGTGTCACAAGTATTATAATGTCTATTGATATACAATTAAGTCTAACAAATATTTCAGTACGTCGAATTGTAAGAAACGCTGTATCACGAAATAGTAATCGACTCTAAGTTTTTTATTTCGCAATCGTAATGAACAGCTGTAAATTTATCAATATATATTGTATTCGCCTTCATGAAAATTGTAAATGTTGCATAATCTTTTACTCTCTATTCCATAATAATTATGTGTAATTCTATTTATTTGTTAATTTGTTTTATATATAATTGAAAGCAATTTGTTTATATTCTATTGTGCTTTGGTTCAAATTACGTATATATTTATACATAAATTTATAAATTATCATTGTTTTATATTATAAATTATCATTGTTTATATAATTCATAAATTATCATTGTTTTATAATTTTAATTGTTTAAAATATGTTTAAATTTTCAATATATAACAATATTTCTTTCAATTTGATTAATATTTTGTTCTATTTAGATTATCTATCAATATTATTAAAGACGTACATACAACTTATATAACTTGATATCAAGCTACATCAATAATATTACTAGATTTTTCTTCTTTTGCTCATATTGTCTGTTCTTTTTCTGTTAACTGATGAATTGATTTGGATTCAGGACTCATCATTACTTCATCTATTATTCGACAAATTTGATTAAATATAATTGCGTTATACCATCTATTGTAACTCAAAGGTGAGACGATCCTCCCTTAATCTCAATAATTATCATAAATTAATTTAATTCTGATATATAGGGTAATTATATAATAATTATGTATTTCTGATGAGGATTAAATATAGTCAAAATTTATTGTTGAAACTTACTGTCGAAAATTATATTTGTGAAAAATAAAAATTTTTACTTTGTTATACCTAATTATAGCTCGTTGAATTTGTTGAGATGGATTTACTATTTATTAATTTAACATATCTAATAACCATAAAGCCACGCTCAAGATAAGAAATTGGCTTCGGAGTCGGACTTATTTATTACGCGTAAATTCCTGGATAAGATGTACGTGGAGTACCTTGAGAAATCGAACAAATTTTCAGAATCCAGCAGATCCTGCTGAGGACGTTCGTCCACCATTTTCATCATCATCAGCTCCGCCAGCGGGTCCATCGCAGCCTCCAGTTCGGCCTATAGCAAACAGCTCCCCGGTTACTTTCCCGCTCACCCTCTCCACCTCCCTGTACCTTCCTCTGTCCTAGTTCCTGGTTTCTTCGCGTTATCAGATCTTACGAATCTTCTCAGATATCCCTCCATCCACCCAGTTCCTTCATTATTTCGATTCCAGTTTTTTCTAGAGAAACTCTGTCTCCGGCAAGCTTCATGGATAGCGTGGAATTTCTAGAAGAAATTCCTCCTCCACTATCAAGATCCTACTTCCTTATCCGAGAAAGTGACTCATTCGAATCACTCATAAGACGATTCCTGCGCTCTACCGAATTTCCCCCTGAGGGCATCTTTATGATCGGGCCCAATTATTTCGATTCCTATAATTATATTGAAATAATTCTTTTTAATTCTATATTTTCGTGTACTTATTTTTATATCTGAAAGATCTGTTTGAAATTCAGTAAATGTACATTTAATAAAAAATAAAGAGATGATATAAAAAATAAACCCAGAACGTGAAAACTTACAAGCTAATCACGTGTGAGTCCTAAGTACTCTTCAAACTTTTGTGCATTCTTACATTGAGAATAATGCAAAAAAAACTTTTGCAAGCTTATCATATCTAATAGTTAAAATTTTATTTCAGCCTCCGGGTCATCGGATTATATTATAAAAAAATTACAGCAATGTAAAAAATTGCATAGGATACGTTTGA
>NW_017259293.1:865711-883050 GCF_001594045.1 Atta colombica | reverse complement strand
GGGGGGGGGGGGGGGGGCGGAGGAGGGTTAATATGTAAATTAGATTATAATAACATTAATTTATAATTTTTTCAATTTATAAATTGTATTAATTTGTGATTTATAATGCATTCAATAGACTATTAACAATTTAATTTATTTTAATTTAATTTAGTTTATTGTAAAGCTATATGAAAAAGACTACATGTTAACAAAGTAATATACATAAAGTATGATAATAAACTATAGTTAACATAAATACAATAGACAATAGTAGCTTGCAAATGGCAAGTAGCGCGCGCGCGTGTTCCGAGAGTTTAGGCGTAACACTATAGTAGTTTGATTGCGTTTATAAGTTCGAAAAATTTCGGCACGCAGTTCAAATAACTACACATTTAGTACATAAATTCAAATAAAAATTATTTAAAAGCATCTAAGATCTAGCTTCGACTGTAATAGGCATTAAACTTTTACTTGTTGTGTATTAACCCTCGATGATCACACTTCGTGAAAATTACGCAATGATCACACAGGGTCAATAAAATGTCATGATCCCAGTACGTTTAAATAACTGTCAGCTTTATTTTCATAGGTATAGAATAAAAAAAATGAGGAACATTCTTTGAACTTTAAAATATGTATTCGCATTGGTTTTTTGCTGAATTAATAATTTTAAAATAGTCAAAAAAATTTATGAATGGAAGTCTATGTGAAAAGTGATTTTTTTCATTAGAAAAATGAACTTTTTTATTTTTTTGCATAAAATTTTAGGTATAAAGTCTTTAGATGCTGCACTTCGATAAAAAAATTATTGCAGTAGTGGGCATTTCAAAAAAAAGTATTTTGAAGATTGATTATTGTGACTCCAACAATGTGATATGTCCATTTCGCTCGATTGTTGAAAACGTACTAATGCATTTTACGCCATGCCAACTGCATGATAATGTAATTAGAGACTCAACCTACTGGTAGATGGAGTGTCAGGCGTTATTTCGAAATTTAAGAGGATCCTAAAGCAAAGCTCGAACTCCGACGAAATTACCACAGGTCGCGCCACGCACCGCACATCGATATGTCTTTCTATACTACCACAGCAATATCCCACACAACTTATGATATACGCAGTCACACTTACGTGTCAATTTTCGTATAACAAATATAACAAATTCTCGATAAAGCGTCTAAGTCTAATTCTAAAGTTTGTTCGTAAACTGCGTGTTTGGGAACTATTATTTCGTACGTTGTAAAGCTTTCGTATCAAGCAAACGTTGCCATAACTTGAGATGCCATATTATACTAAGCAATGATAAAAAATATTTAACAGTTTTGAAATTTTCGATCGATCTCGGCATAAATTCCACTTTCCAGATACATATTAATGCGTATACCTAAAAAGGATTTTCGAATCAGTGAAAGAAGAAAAAAAGTATTTCTTATATAAAAATTATATATGCTTACATAGTAAAACAGGAGGCTTTAGGAGTAGTAATGCTGGTATTTAAAATCAATTGGTTTAGACTATATTATTGTTTATATTTTATTTGTGGAAAAGGGTTTTTAAATCTGAGTTAGAAAAAGACTTATTAAAAAATAATCAGTAAAACACAGATAATGTTAGGAGATTCCCTTTAAACATTTAATTCTTTAAAATATTTACATACTTTTGCATTTAATTTTATTAATTGAAGCAGCAGTTTTTGTAAATATGTAATTGAAAAAATGCTGGAAGTTCTAATTCGGGAAATGCGGGGCGTGGGGGATTCTTCGGAGATATAACGTCATGCGGAGTGGCAATAAGACATCACAGATTTTGAAGATTGCAATCATACAAGGCAACAAAAAACATCATAAAAAAGAGAATATTACCATGAACAAAAAAACAATACAAAAAACAAATGATTGTAAAATGAAAAGTGTTACAAAGGCTATTTATCAATATATGCTCCAACCAAGATATGGCGTAAGTTTTCTAGAAACAACATTTATTAATTATTTTAAATAAACACAAGTTTCATAATTAATCGATTGAGTGCCAACATCTGGCTGCTATCGAAATCGATATTGAAACTTAATGCCTCCCTCCCTTGATAAAAAAGCCTCGATCGTTTATCTTTTTTGGGAGGGGACATGACAATCGAACATGTTTTTACAATATGTTTCAAGGTTAGTGGAAATAAATGTAAGTGAAACTCGATTTTGTATTTTCATAAATTTTGAGGATGGAAGCATGTCTAAGATAAGTACATAAAGATTGGTCGCGCAATGATTGATATTTCGAACACCGACGTCTGACTGTTATGAAAAATGCAGTAATTGTGTCTTTGTATGTATATGAAATAAAAGGAACTGAAACACTTTAAGTGAAAAATTTTAAATGAAACTCTAGAATTTTAAAATTTCTTAAATTTATAAGGATATAATTTTGAAGCAGCATTCCTAAAAAAAAAATTAGAAAAAATTACTCCAGCTGAAGAGAAGAGTACAGTATGAATTTAGGTCTCGAAGTGTATAATCTAGAAGTAAGCTTTCTTAAAATCATATAATATACTGATGAAAAATATAGTGTATATTGTTTGTAATATACTAGAAGAAGGTCTAATGGATATCATCGATGAAGTATTCGAAGATGAATTTTGAGGCAATAATGGACAATGATGAGGACGCATTATCGGAGAATGGTGGCTATAATAGTGATCAGAATGAGGAGTGATCAGAGTGAAGATAATAAGAATAAAATAGTGCATCCCGAGGAAGTAATGGCAATGAACATGCTGACGAAATAGTGATATATTTTTGTTATACCATATAATAGGTAGTTCGATTCAATTTTGTGCACATCGTGTATGACGAGATTAACGGACACATGTACATCATTCGTAAGCATGTTATTAGATCGTATGCGGCCATAGATGGCAAACACTGTTCGGAGTGCAGAAGTTCGTGATATATATTTCCATGTAATATGTGCTTTATTTGTACAAATTAAAAAAGACTAGAACTGGACAAGTATTGTATATAAGCAGTGTATATATACTATATATATATATATATAGTATATGAAGCTTTTTTAATCGTAAGCTTCAGTTACGAACGTTAAACAAAATAAAAGTGGACAAAATAAAAGACTATATACGTCAAAAAGCGATCGAGTAAAATGTACCGTCCCTTGTCACCATGTCCACTAAGTCTATCACTGTCGAGAGAGAAAGCGAGATATTAGGAATGTCCTAGAAAAAAAGCATTAAAATCGTCAATTATTAACACCGGCAAAATATAAATTAAACGGTATCTTTTTTGTTTACAAATGCGTTTATGGCTAGTGATTAGTGTTAATGCATTTTATCTGCTAAAAGCGAACAATAATTAACAAGTTTGTTTTCTTTTTCCAGAAAGCGCTTGATGCTCAAGCCATCAAACGCTGATGTCCTGAACAATAAAACACCACTGATGTTCGAGCCATCGATACTTGCTCGATGCCTAATTGCATTTTTAAAAATATTTTTTTAATACTACATATAAATCAATGTAATAATAAATAATAATAATAATAAATTTTGTATTTTTTAATCCCTGCTTATTTCTTTCATCCTTCCATGTACCTAATTCATTAGAGCGATTCTATATTGTTCTTGATATTATAGCTATTTTCTATTCAATAATTTTTTTATACACATGTACAGTCATAAAAGATATCTTCTATACAAAAAAATAGAAGAGACACGAGCTGCATATTCCAGCCTCCTGTTTTATATATGGATGAAGACATTACAAATTATATCATAATTTTAGATTAAAAATTTTATTTATATTTCTTTTACATAAGTTTTTCTTACGCACAAAAAATTATAGCTAACAGTTCGCAGTCAAGGAGTTGATTTTTATCAAAGTAATCACTAGCGCATATTACGTTTGGTACATCTTTAGCATCTGTTACAATGGATACACGTGATATTCAAGAATCGTGTAAACTTTGTATCGACTTTTTCGACGATACCAATCAATTAATCGAATGCTAATTCAATGCATTGATTTAAGTTAAACATAAACAATAACATAAACAAATGTTAATAATTCAGTCATCATTAAACGTACATCGGATGATTCCAAGCATACAATTTTAAATCGTATTGAATCGAACAATCAGCGTTCCAACGCTAATAGAATTACTCTTGTGATGATTCCGAAGACATTTTGAATGTTCCAATATTGTTCATAGAGTCCTTTCCATGTTTCGATAGATAATATTAATTCGTTTCACAATGATTTCCTATCGCAATCTTCACGTAGCTCGATCAACTAATGTTGATACCAATTTCTAGAAATTTGTATCCCGTACGTGTCAATGCGTATTTCCTGCCTAGTATACGAACCCCACGATGCATGGGCGCGCTATAAAAGATATAAAAGAAATATTAAATAAAAGAAACATTAATTAAATACTTAATTTGAAAAAGTATAAAATGGGGAATTCTTAAACTTACTTGACACATCTTTTCGTAAATGATGGAATTTCATTATTTTGAAGTGGAATAATTTTTTGTAATAATTCTTTTTCGTATGCTTCCTACAGCGGAGTACATTACTGCTGCTGTTGTTGGATTTTTCATACAAGCGACTAAAGCAATACTGAATGTGTAATGATTGTATATAGCTGTAACTGCAAACAAATTGCGAGAGAGGATAATTTTTGCAGGAAAGTAGAATAGATATTCCTGCGAAGCGAAATATTAATCTTAAGTTGAAGACTATTCAGATTAGAATTCAGTGTATTCAGTCTCTACAAAATTCAATACCTTTTTCGCGAATAACGCAGATTCGAAAACCTGATTTAGATGGATTTATCCAATCCGTTCTCGTTTGCTGGGAATAATTGAAAATCGCGTTAATTCCTTGCCAACGAATTAACAAATTCAATACGCAGGCATACCGCATTTCTGAAGCAACAAAATTAAAAAATGAAGTTTATCTTCTAGATAGCCCTCGTAATTTTAATCTCGATTCTAACTCTTTAACCAACTCTTCATCTTTTTTTAGATAGAAAATAATATTAATAAAATAATATTAGTTAGAAAATAATTTTAATTAGAAAAGAATGAAAAGTAAATTGCGTGCGTGCGTGCGTGTGCGTGCGTGTGCGTGCGTGTATGTGTGTGTGTGTGTGTGTGTGTGTGTGTGTGTGTGTGTGTGTGTGTGTATGTGCGCGCGCGCACGCAGGGGGGCTGTCACAGGATCCGAGGAAGGGGAGTGCGTCACCGGGATCTGAGGTAGAGAGATTTTGTTTTTTCTCTCCCATCCATTGCAATTCTACACTTATACTATTCTCGCTCTCTTCTTCACTTTTTTCCAAGTTTTCTTCTCACACGCGATTTAAGTAAATTGATAATATTTAATGATATGATTTAGTTAATTATTGGATGTGGGAAAAAGTTCGTGGCGTTTTTTCCGCTAGATGGCATTAAATGCTCAGCAGTCAGCAACTACTAATCACATCGGCAACACTAGAAGTGCGTTTAAAAAGTGACATTTTAACCTTTGTTTTGAGCCGAAAAAGATTGAAATCGATGAAATGGATCAAAAATTATTTTATTTTGAAAATGGAAATAAATAAGAAAAAAATTCGCTACATTTTGCAGTATCACTACGATAAAGGCAAGAACTGCATAGGCTTATGAAAAAATTTGCGCTATTTACGGTGAAGATATTCTATCAAAATCAGCAGCACGGAAATGGTTCGTTCGCTTTCGTGCTGGAAATTTCGATGTGAAAGATGAATCTCGCTTCGGTCGACCAATCACTGAAAAGTCCAATGAAATCATGGTAAAAGTCGAGCGTGATAAGCATGAGCGTGAGCTCTGTGAGCACTGTGGAGATTGCTAGAGAATTAGGCATCGACCACAAAACAGTTTTTTATCATTTACACAAAGCTGGATACAAAAAGAAACTTGATGTTTGGATTCTTCTCAAGTTGAATGTTAGGAACATGATGGACCGAATTAACATTACGCTACTGAAATGGAATGAAATTGAGCCATTTCTGAAGAGAATGATAATTGGTGATGAAAAATGGATCACCTACGACAATCCAACTAGAAAAAGATCGTGGATAAAGAAAGGAGAGAAGGCGCAAGCAATCGCAAAACCTGGATTGACGAGGAAGAAGGTGATGTTGTGTGGTGGGACTGGAAGGGAATCATTCACTATGAGCTGTTATCGTCCAATCAAACAATTAATTCCGAACTCTGTGAACAACTGTAGAGATTACAACAAGCAATTGAGAGAAAGCGGCCAGAATTAATCAATAGGAAAGGTCGTCTTCCATCACGACAACGGTCGATCATACACATCTTTGATGATTCGACAAAAATTGCGAGAGCTTGGCTGGAAAGTTTTAATGCATCCATCGTATAGTCCTGACATAGCACCCTCAGACTATCATTTGTTTAGGTCTCTGCAGAACTCTCTTAATGGTGTAAAACTAGCTTCAAAAGAGGCCTGTGAAAATCACTTGAAGCAGTTTTCGATCAGAAACCACAGAAGTTCTATCGCGATGGAATTATTGGGGCTCTGTCCCAAAAATGGCAAAATATTATAGAAAATAATGGAGCATATTTAGTTTAATAAATTGATTTCAATACTCTAAGAAAAACACTTTAATTTTACTAAAAAATCGCCACGAACTTTTTGCCATACTCAATATGATAATATTTTTTATGAATATAATACAATATAATAGTTAATTATGATAATATTTTTATTAATATAATAGTATAAATTGCCAAGCGCATTTTCTTATCGACTAATTCAATATTTATTAAATCGTATTACTACTACTGCTACTACTATTACTCAACAGCTATTATTAATTAATTCTTAACTATACAAGGAAAGGAAAGAGGAAATTTAAAATGTATTTTTAAAAATTCTCAAATTTTAAACTTGATATATTCCTTTTTGGCGTTGGGACCATCAACTATATATCTTAAATATTCTGTAACGCACAATTTTTAACATGTTTTACACATCGCATAGTATTAGTAACATCTAAATTATTAAAAGAATCTATATCTTTATAATCAGCATCCAGGATCTCAATAATCAAATCGTCGCTATCGAATATATCCAATCATTCGCGTTTTTCACATCCTTTAACGTATACGAGAGTACATATACTTATTGTCGTCATCTTCTTCCCCACCAATTACAGCCATTGTAATTGATGCTAATCAGGAGTTTCATCATGCTGTGCGGAATCATCCCGTTTTCCCATCGCAATCCATGGTGATAAGCATTCAGCCAAGAAGCATAATACTTTTATCAAGAAAATCCATGGCATGTAAAAATATAGTGAGAGAGAATGGCTCCTTTTCTCAACACCGCCACTTCCTTCACGATAAATTTCTTTCCAATAAATCCTTGCAGATCCATAAACGTTGGTACAGTCATAGCGAACGATTTTTCGAACCTGCGATCGATTTCGATGAATCGTATATTTTATAGCGTGTCGGAGAATGCATTTAGGTGATTTTGCGCACAACGTTGGTTAACGGATTATATTGAATCATGCGATCGTATATGATGAGACTATATACTATATAGTATTTGCAGGTACATTCTCCTTGCAGTCAAATTCTATGCGTACATCCACGGTGGCACTCTTGATGGATTCATTTTGTCGCGAGCAGTCAATGATTGCAAAAGGTCCTTTCTCGACAAACGAGAGCACGTTGAGTAGTGTTTCGAAGCATTTCTCAGCTGATTACTGTCAAATTTTGAATGGAATTCATCGCGTAGTTTCATTTCTGTAGATGATTAAAGCGAACAATCTTTGTATTTTTTGCAAAATAGAAAAAAACGAGTTTCATGCAGTGATTCAACATATACATATGAAAAGTTTAATGCCGAAAGAAATCAAAACCGAATTGGATAATGTTCATAGCATCTGCACCAGCATTTGCTGGTACTGTATACAATTGGGTGAATGAATTTAAACGTAGTCGTATATCCATATGTAATGCACCTCGTTCGGGACATCCAATTGAGGTTACTACGCCAGAAATCATCGATAAAATTCACGATATTGATTTGAATGATCAACGATATTGGTTTGATGATGAAGTGAAAGTGCGCGAGCTTGTTGAGATCATAGGCATATCACAGTGATTTTAATTTTGCATGAACAATTGAGTATAAAAAAGTTATCGGCAAGATGAGTGCCGTTTGTGGAGCGTGACCGTGTGACGATTTCAAAACAAGTTTGGAGATATTTCAACGTAATCCAGATGAATTTCTGCGTCAATTCATTACTGTGAACGAAACATGGCTCCATTACTTCACACCCGAGACGAAGGAGGTCAAAACAATGGATTTCACTGGGTGAATCAGCTCCGAAGAAGGCGAAGACTGTAAAGTCAACCGGAAAGGTGATGGCCACAATTTTTTTGGATAGATACACGCGGTATAATTCATATCGATTACTTTCCGTCGAAGCAAATGATCAATGGCGATTATAAGTAGCCTTGCTCCATTTCAACAACATTTTAAAGAAAAAAATATCCCTATTTCGAAGAAGAAAGTGCACTTCCATCAAGATGCATGGGTTCACACCGGCACTGATGGCCAAATTCGAAACTAATTCCGCTACGAATTGCTTCCCCATCCAGCATATTCAGATTTAGCCCCCTGCGACTATTTCTTGTTTCCAAATCTGAAGAAATGGTTCGGAGAAAAAGAGATTCACCACCAGAGAACAATTCATCCGAAACAGAGATTTATTTTGAAGGATTGGATAAATCATATTATTCGGACGGCTTGAAAAAATTGGAGAATCGTTGGATCAAGTGTATCGAGCTGAAAAGAGACTATGTTGAGAAGTAAAAATGAATCGATCAAAAAAATGTGTTTTACTATGTTTTTCTAAAAACTTATTGATTTGCTCTCATAAAGAATGCGTTATCTTTCTGCGTGTGCTCCGCTCTGTTTAACACGAGCATTTCATGCTCTCGCTATCGCTGTCGACGTCGCATGTGTAATCTGATGATAATCTCTTCTCCTCGAGCAAACGTCCGTTTCGACAACGCGTATCGTAAGATCCGTAATGCTCCGTGCGGTGATCGGCAAGTAAATGATTTGCGCGGGCCTTTCGATATCTTATATCTCGGCGGCACACTCGGCTTCGTGTATTGTGTGTATACCTTTGCTGTTGCTACGCGACCGCAGTCACGTTACACTCTATGCGGATAACGTTTACGTTCATTATGATCGACATGTCCGATTCGTGCCATCTTCGCGGTCGCAATATACACTTTGATGAGAATCCCAGCAGCGATCCGACGCTATTGGGCTTGTCAAAGTTAATTCTGTATCTAATCTCGCATTTCATCTCGTTTTATAGTTTGCGCGGAGTGTTGTCGATTTTTCATCCTTGCTATCGTCGTCATCGGTGTCATTGTTACCACGTACTATGTCACGGTTTCAAGTGCATCGCGGACGTTTCCATAAAATCGCACGTTTCAAAAATTCATTTATGTCTCGCACTTTGTACGAACCCTTGGGAATTGTAATTTCTGCATAGTATTTGCCGAAATAGAATTTATTGTTCGATTTGTTTACGTTCGATATCGTGATAAATTTCAAAGATTATCAGACCAAACTTGTAGTCGTCGTTACACAACTCTATGGCAGAAAAGTAGTTTGCTGTGAGGACATTGCTCTTCCCGCAGCGTAAGTGTCAATGATATTACGGAAAAAGCGTTCGAAGAATACTGAAAACCTCGTCAAGTTTTATAAATTCGCGCGCATCGACTGTTCGTAGAATCGCAAGCACATTTGTCCAGAAGTTCTGATTGTACGTCTGATAAGTACGTGCGATTGTATTCTATCGTGGTAACACCGTTCCCGAAATATCGCATCAGTTTCTTAGACGGTCGAAGATTAAAGAAACTGTACACTACGCGGTTGTTCCTCTTCACAGACTACCCAATAAATACTTGGCTCTGTTGCATCGTCATATTCACGATACTGCTTTCGTTTCGACATGCACCGCTCGTCGGTAAAGCAAAGGTAAAATGAAAACACCTCTAAAATACGATATTCGCATACGTCTCGCGAGCACGTCCAATTGCACGTTGGTAGTTGCACCCGAGAGCATTTTTATTGTTTCTTTGGCGTTTTTTTTTTCTTCGCTGCTCCATGTGTGCCTCATCCATTTATAGGGGCTGAAATACAGTTCGCATCTGTATTTGTGTGGAGCGAGATACAGTCTGCGACGCTGTTCCATCGCGCGATCGTGATGTTGCAGTTCCTCGAGCTGACATCGCGCGGTTTTACTATCATTTATCGTTTTCGCCACGCTGGCCGCTCCGCCAATCAAAGACCCAACATTGGCAGAAACGGTTACGCACCGCCTCATTTCGCCATCGATAGTGTCCGCTTTTTCGTTGTCTTTTTCCTCGTCTTCTTCTTTGATTTCATGTTCATGTCGATCTTGGTCTTGACTTTCTCATCGCTGCCCAGACGATAGCAGCGGCGGCTCTCTCACTCAAAATCGAAGCTTTCACGTGACGCGACCTAGCGCTTTATCGGCGAGTATCGTGTCCGCCGCGTGTCTATCGGTGAAATCGTTACTCCGAGAATACACAATATCGTGTTCTCGGCACGCCATCTAGTGGATTTATGTCACCTCTTGCTAATCGTTTCGTAAGCGAGCCTGGACCATAAAACTAGCTTGGGACATGTAACTCAAAAGAAAGCACGATTAGCGCTCAATTCATCAGATCGCCGCGCGACATTCATTGCAGTCTTTTATCTTCGGTACCGAACCATCCGCTGCCACGACTGATAGTAGTTCTCATAGCAGCGACAATAGGTTCGAATCTCCGTATCTACTTTCACATGTTTGTGAAGCTTGTCCCACACATGGTCGAAATAGTCACCGTACACGCATAAGAGTACCTTCAGTATATACTGTAACTGCTCGGCGGTCAAGTCCTGAATGTCGAAAGGATGATACAATGCGAGATACATTTTGTTACTATGCGATTCGCATGCCTTTAATTATAGGCGGTCGAGAGCGCACAATCCGTAGGGAGAGCATGAAATTCGTATCACTGTATTCGGCAATCACTGATGATATGCGTCATGAACTGCGATGCAAAATCGCGAATGATGGGAGACGGCGTGGAGAAATGCAAGTATGACGAAATGCTGCCGAGTACTGTAGGTGTGATTATTTGCGGCCCGTCGAATTGTGGTCAAACCACCATTCTCATAAGCTTGCTCGAGAGTTTGAACGGCACATGTTTCGAGAATGTGTACGTCTATTCGAAATTGCTGCAACAGCCAAAGTATTTATATTTCGAAAATTTATTTACGTCTATCGAAATCGGCTAGTTCCTTAACAACAGCGACGTCGTTACACTGAGCGAGGCGCGCCCAAATTCTATTTTTATCTTTGAAGATGTGGCATGTGACAAGCAGGATACGGTGAGAGAATACTTCTTGATGGGTCGCCATGTAAACGTCGACTACGTTTATCTGTGTCAGATGTATACGAAAATACCTAAACATCTGATACGCGACAATGCGCACCTGCTAATCCTATTCAGGATGATAACAACTTGAAATACATTTATAATGATCACATGGATATCGATATGTCTTATTGGGAGTACAAATATGTTTCCGTCGTTTGCAAAAGACGGCGCCACTAATAAATTATAATTAAAATCGTTTGATGTAAAACGACATATCGTAAAATTGGACATCCGGTAACACCATAATCTTGAAATATTAGTGATTCTTGAAATATTAGCATCATATTTTTTTTTAACGAAAATGTCGAGTTTTGAGCCGAATAAGCGTTATTTGCAACTTTTGATTTACTTCTGTAATTTGAAGAAATCTGTAGCTGAAGTTCATAGAAGCATACTGATAGAAGCATATGGTGATACTGCTTTAAGTGAGAGAAGTTATCGTGAGTGGTTTCAAAAGTTTAAGAACGGTGAATTTGACGTCGAAGACAAAGAATGTAGCGGAAGGCCGAAAGTATACGAAGACGCGGAATTGGAAGTATTATTGGATGAAGATTCGTGCCAAACGCAAAAAGAACTTGCACTTACATTAGGAGTGACTCAACAAACAATTTCATATCGTTTGAAATCATTGGGAATGATTCAAAAGAGGGAATTGGGTTCCATATGAACTGAAGCCGAGAAACGTTGAACGCCGATTTTTCACATATGAAATGCTGTTTGCCAGGCATAAACGAAAGAGTTTTTTGCATCGCATAGTTACTGGTGATGAAAAATGGATCCACTACGATAACTCAAAGAAGAGGAAATCATGGGGACCACCTGGCCATGCTTCAACATCGACAGCCAACCCAAATATTTATGGAAAAAAACTCATGTTGTGTATTTGATGGGATCAGCTTGATGTCGTGTATTATGAGTTGCTCAAACCGAACGAGACCATTACTGGGGCTCTCTACCGAACACAATTGATGAGATTAAGCCGAGCACTCAAGGAAAAACGCGCCCATTACTACTCCAGGCATGACAAAATTATTTTCCTGCATGATAATGCTCGATCACATGTTGCGGCGCCAGTCAAAACCTACTTAGAAACAGTCAAATGGGAAGATCTACCCGACTTGTCGTATTCTCCAGACATTGCTTCTTCCGATTACTACTTGTTCCGAACGATGACGCATGGCCTGTTTGAGCAGCATTTCACATCATATGAAGGTACCAAAAATTGTATCGATGATTGGATAGTTTCAAAAGATGAAGAGACGCGGTATCCACATGCTCCCAGAAAAATGAGAAAAAGTAGTGGCTAGCGATGGCCATTACTTTGAATAAAACATTATGTACTGTTCTTTCACAATAAATGCTTAATTTTTGATAAAAAACGGCAGAAACTTATTTGTACTCCCAATAATATCATGGTTCATTTGTTCATAAAAGTCATCGATGCGATATATATGGGTATCAGTGTCTATGTACATAAGTTTACATTTTATAGCGGTAACATATAGTCGTGATGAAATTCATATAAACAGACTTTCGATATATTGAGTATACACATTCCTACGTAAACCGGTTTGTTGAACTTCAATTCAAGTTTAGGAATTTCAATTGCTATCAGAAAATACACTTCTGCTGTGAAAATTCGGCTTCGCATTCATCGTCCCATTGTGTTAATAATTTTACATCGATGTGATTGCGCACGTTCTTCATGGTTTTGCCGGAATTGGATTACATTATTTATTAACTTAAATAAATTTTTCTCAGTCATTCTTCGCAAGCGTTCTAAATTTTGTATTAAGTTCTATGTAATCGCCATGGTGATTGTGCGAATTGCAACACGCGATAAATCTTTGTTACATGAAGATGACGTGACGCATACACTGCTGCAAGTTGCGATAATGTATAACATAACATTTTGTCAATACATTTATCGCGAAAATTTTCAAATATATCGACTAACAACAACATATCTGTTTTTAATATAGATCGCTGTATCCTTCCAAAGTTTGAACAGAGAATTGTTGTGATACGTTCACAGCGTGCGCGTAATCGCTTTCGGATACAGGGTCAAGGAACTGTAGAATGATGATTCGCGCGATGGTATCCTGTAGCTTGTCAGCGCAATGTATTCGTATGGAAAAATCCCTTTTCGTATCAGTAACTCGAAGTCTTCTTCGGGACAAATTTTGAAATTCGCATTGTAAAATTCGAAGTTCATTTTTATTATCAAAGTTTATTTTATTGAGAAAAGATGCTAATTTGTCTGATCAAGACTGGTACTTAAAAATTTATAAAAATCGATGAGTCGTAATTTTATGTTATTTCGCGAATTTGATCTTTTATCTTTAACATTGTTTGTAAATGATATATATTTTTTTCTTTGTTATTGGTAATAATATACTATACTGCCTTCATATGCTGCAGCTATTTATTTGATAATAAAATGTGAATCATAGCTTAATAAATTGTAGAAAACTATGGAAATAAAATATGAGTTTTTATAATTTAAATTGCAATATGAATGCGCAGGCCGCTGTAACGATCGGTTAAATGGCAATGATCGCTTATTCGTCTAGCGCAAAAGACTTTTCGCACGTAACATGCGTCGCTTTGCGCAATATCTCCCACTGTTCGCTCGGCAAAGTTTCCAGTTGAGACCATTAGCTGCTAAAATTTTTTTTATGCGATGCGCTAAACTTTTCAATTTTTCAACGAACCATGAAACGCAATCCGGACCGTGACGAAATCGATATTTTGATAGCGAATCATCATACGAACAACGCACGTAGTATCCTATGCTTGATGATGATAATGATAGATGCTTCCTGATCACTATCAGTTTTCTCGAGAATGCATTCTAGATCAGCGTAAACGACAAATGGAACTTGTTTCTTCCTATTGTAGTTGTTAAAACTCAACCACTTGTCGTCGCTCGGTAATTGGATAGCGCGTTTATCCATCGCAACCTATCCATGTATGACTGTAATTTCTCGTTGGAATGAAAATAATGTAAACAGTTGCAAATAAAAATAAATAATGTTAATTTTTTAAAGAAGAATTCGCTTTTATTAATCATATACTTACCGATCGCAAATGTACTTTTGACCGTGATGTTTACTCAATTGCAAGCTCATGAGCTGAGACAGATTCTTGATCTATACGAAATGGCTCACGTTGTCGTCTCGCAAATCTTGCAAATATAAAATCAATTGATATGTTTCTCCTTTGTTAGCGAATTGTATCGGGAGAACGTTTAGCGTTTTCTGTCCCTCGATACATTAATAAACACATCATTGAGACGTTCGAATTTCGTTACGTTTTTCAAAGTTATAGGAAATTCTATATTTTGAAAATTCAGCATCATCGTATAGTGTGAGTAGGAAGATTCACGTTAAATATTGTATTCATTTTTATACAGTTATGTCTTTCTAGTGTGTCTTGCACTCGCTCGGGCACTACACTGCTGATGTCTTTTAAAAATCGTCGCGGTTCGATATAGTCCACGTTAATTACCACTCCGGTTAAACTTCGATTTTCAAACGTTACATCGATCTCTCGCCAAAAGATCTTTTCACGTTATTGTCATTGTTAGTGCTCGTGTAATCATCACTAAAATGCAGAAATCGTCTTTCTAATTGATCTCTCTAATTGATCTATCCTCGAGTCGTGCAATTAGAAATTGTCTGTATCCAGTAGAGAGCCGAGAGGACGCTTGACATGATTGCATTCTTCAAGCTGTTTAATAAATTCATTGCACTCTTTTATCCACGCGAAACACTCCTTCAAAGTATAATAACAATTTGGTGGGATCACTTCAACAGATCGCGCTCTCTTGACTGAAATCTCGATCCACGTTTACAATGATTTATTAACAGTAAGACGAGTTCGCTCTTATAAATTTCAACGTACTATAATCTGGCACATTTCTAGATTGAATTTTCATCTGTAACTCCCTCCTTTCAGAGTAGAGTATGGGTTCATTTTCAAAGGATGCTTCAAAAAAACGTTCCACCTTCATAAAAAATGAAAATACAATTCTATCGAGTTTCATTTACATTTACACTTCTACTAACCTTGAAACATATTGCAAAATTATGTTCGATTGTCATGTCCCCTCCAAAAAAAAGGATAAACGATCGGCTCTTTTCAAGAGAAGGAGACATTGCGTTTTCAATATCATCAAATTCGATAGCAGTCAGATGTTGGCACTCAATCGATTAATTATGAAACTTGGTATTTATTTAAAATAATTAATAAATGTTGTTTCTAGAAAAATTATATTATGCCACATCCTGGCTGAAAAACGGTTGGAGCATATACCGGCGAATAGCCTTTGTAACACTTTTCGTTTTACAACTATTTATTTTTTGTATTATTTTTTGTTCATGGCAATATTCTCTTTTTTGTTGTTTTTTGTTGTTTTGTACATGACTGCAGTTCTCAAAATCTATGATGTCTTATTGCCACTCCGCATTACGTCCTCCGAAGAATCCCCCGCGCCCCGCATTCCTCTTTGAGTTAGAACTCCCATAGCATTACTACTTTTAGGATCTCCTTAAATTGATGAAAATTTAAATGGGGTCACAGTGACCAATTAGGTCCCCCCTCCCCTCCCCAGTGATCAATTAGGGTTAATCCTGAAATTCCACACCGAATTCACATCAGTAAAAATTTCAAACTGCTATCATCTCTCGGAGTAAATGTGTCATTTTTTCTCCATTACGACAATCTTGTTCAAGTACTATGTACGACGTAAGCGTTCCCATGATCACTCTTGTCGTGATCTGTTAAGGAGCGATTATGAAACTTAGAATTGGTGTGAATTCGCACTTATGTGGCATTAGTGAATGAATTGGTGCTTATAACATTTTAAAAGACTATAATTTCTCGAAAAAATTTTTATTGAATCCTAATCAAAAATAAGTATTTTTATGTATGTACTCGTTTTTTTTATTTCTGAAAAAAAACATGTAAATTGTTCAATTTTTCATTCTATCGAAATTTATTGTTATCGCTTATTGTCTTGCTGCGCTTACTTCGTGAGCAGCTATCATCATTGCAAAAATCGTAAGATGTATGTGGTTAATGATGATATAATATAATTATTGATCATAATAAATTCAATCATCAAAAAAATCATAATGATATGAATTTGTGATATTTAAAAAATCTATGTCCAGACCACAAACCTATGTCATTACGATTTAATACTATTTTGTGTTTATTTTTTTAGCATATTATTTTGTGTTTTTTTTTCTATATATCGTTATAATTAAATTTTGCAACTTTATCTTATGATGATGATTTATATTTGTCAGAAAATATTGTTCAAGTTTCACGATGTTTAAGAAACAGATGAAACTTTAAAACAAGGCCATTATTCCGTGATACAACCATGTTCTTTCATAGATACGTTGTGTCGAACAACGAAAGCTCCGCTTTGTTTCGTCTTACCAGTAGAAGAGATGAGAATCAAGAATGGATATCTTGCCTCGAATATATTACCTGAAAATATATGACAATATCGTTGTTACAATCGAATGTATTTTAAAGAAACCGTAGGACATATTTTCCGATTAGAAGAAATTATAGAATGTTACTGCAAATTATATTTGTCTTGAATTGTATCTGTCTTCGTTGTAATTCGCGCAGTAGCTTTAATCCGCGAGTTAACTTAATCTTCGCTAAAGAAGAATGGTCCAAATTAAACTCGTCCATGTGGAGAAAACCGCGTTTGAAACCGATCTCTATAGCGATAAAGAATCTTTATTTAAAAAAATTATATTTATATTAATAATTTCTATTAAGTTAATACTAATAATTTATATTGTG
>NW_017259293.1:863079-864979 GCF_001594045.1 Atta colombica | reverse complement strand
TAATTATTAGTTTAATTGAAAAAAATATATATCAATAATTACAGTTATTAGGAGTACAAATAAATTTTTTATCAAAAATTAAGCATTTATTGTGAAAGAACGGTACATAATGTTTTATTCAAAGTAATGGCCATCGCTAGCCACTACTTTTTCTCATCTTTCTGGTAGCATGTGGATAACGCGTCGGAAGAACGTTTCATCTTTTGAGGCTGTCCAATCATCGATACAATTTTTGATATCTTCATATGATGTAAAATGCTGCTCACAGGCCATGCGTCATCGATCGGAACAAGTGGTAGTCGGAAGGAGCAATGTCTGGAAAATATGACAGGTCGGGTAGAACTTCCCATTTGAGTGTTTCTAAGTAGGTTTTGACTGGCGCCGCAACATGTGGTCGAGCATTATCATGCAGGAGAATAATTTTGTCATGCCTGGAGTAGTAGTGGGCGCGTTTTTCCTTGAGTGCTCGGCTCAATCTCATCAATTGTGTTCGGTAGAGAGCCCCAGTAATGGTCTCGTTCGGTTTGAGCAACTCATATCAATACACGACACCAAGTTGATTCCACCAAATACACAACATATAATAAGTTTTTTTCCATGCATATTTGGCTTGGCTGTCGATGTTGAAGCATGGCCAAGTGGTTCCCATGATTTCCTCTTCTTTGAGTTATCATAGTGGATCCATTTTTCATCACCAGTGACTATACGATACAAAAAACCCTTTCGTTTATGCCTGGCAAGTAGCATTTCACATGTGAAAAATCGGCGTTCAACGTTTCTCGACTTCAGTTCATATGGAACCTAATTCCCTTGCTTTTGAATCATTCCCTTTGATTTCAAACGATATGAAATTGTTTGTTGAGTCACTCCTAATGTAAGTGCAAGTTCTTTTTGCGTTTGGCACGAATCTTCATCCAATAATGCTTCCAATTCCGCGTCTTCGTACACTTTCGGCCTTCCGCTACGTTATTTGTCTTCAAATTCACTGTTCTTAAACTTTTGAAACCACTCACGACAACTTCTCTCACTTAAGGCAGCATCACCATATGTTTCTACAAGCAATCTATGATTTGAGCCTCAGCTGCAGATTTCTTCAAATTAAAGAAGTAAATCGAAAGTTCCCGCAAATGACGCTTATTCGACTCAAAACTCGACATTTTCGTACAAAAAAAAATATATGATGCTGATACAAAATCGTTAATATTTCAAGGTTATAGTGTTGCCGGATATCCAATCTTATGGTACGTCGTTTTACATCAAATAATTTTAATTATAGTTTATTAGTGGCGCCGTCTTTTGCAAACGGTGGAAACTTATTTGTACGCCCAATATTATATTAGGCATTTCATGCTAAGTGAGCTATCCATTTTGTAAATCTTCATGGATTTTGTTCATATTGTTTAAGTTTATAAACAGTATGATTGTACTGTAAAATAGTGTTCATTTTCTATGAAATAATTTTAACATTTTATTTTTAAACTTATCTTTTATGTTCATAGACGAGTGGTGTATAGAATATTATGATAAAACAACTCAGAAATTGATGGCACAGAAGACCTTTGGTCTTCAAACTGTTTAAGTATTCAAGCTTAAGCAAAATAAACAAATTTTAAAAAATGGATTAGCTTAGTATGATATATTCTACATAATTAATTAAGTAACAAAATTCTTCTTAAAAAATATCTCTTATTTTTCTTTTATTCAGTATAAATGCATCTAATAATTCGATCAACTCCATATGACCATTCAGTTTTCGAATGTTATTTAGATTATCGACTAAATGTATTAAATCAGCTACAAAATATATTCATTAAATTTTATTTACTTATATATTTTTTTGTAAAATATATATCAAAAAATATATGAGAACAAAATTTTTCATAAAATATATGAAAAATAT
>NW_017259293.1:861891-862979 GCF_001594045.1 Atta colombica | reverse complement strand
TTGTTTTTTAAATATAAAATTATAAATTGTTAACAATTTTATTATTAAATATGTAAATATAAATTATATTTGTATAAATTAAATTGTAGTTTGTATAATTTCTTTAATTTCAATTTTATCTCCTTTATTTATTGCAAATTTCCAATTTTGTCATAGGAAAAATTTGTAATATAATATATATTTCTATTTTGTATTTTCCATCCATAACGGAACCATAGCCAACCAATTTATTTTGTAATTTACAAAACTTTTCATTGAAATTTGATTTGACAAAAGCTTCTAAATCTACAAATAGAATAATTTATAAATTAAAGTACAATATATGTAAAAAAAGTATATGTAAAAGTATATGTAAAAAAAATAGGTTATACAAGAAAAATAGAAAAAAATATATAATTTTGTACAATAATTCATTATCTAAGCTTTAACTCTTAAGTTATAAGAAATTGATGAATCTTATACATATAATTCATAAATTTCTTATAACTTTACATTCGATATGATTAGTCTATTTTTTATGATTTGTGACTTAAAACTTAGATAGACTTATAAAATATATATCTTAGACTTATTAAATATGTTTTCTTTATATGAAAGATATGTCCTATTATTATAATATATGTATATGTGTGTATAATAAAACATACTGATGTATTGAGTCACATTTAATATTTCACTTAATGTTATTGGAACACTCCTTAACACATTCAAATGATTTATCTAAATTTGATATGACAGAATAATTACGTATTGTTAACTCATATGATAGATTTCCATTGTTATACGTAGCGATTTTTGATATTTGTGTATACAGCACCCAGATGAACAAGCTAAAATTAATTAAAATTTATTTAATATATCATTTATAAGTTATTTTATTAATAAAACTACTAGATGTAATTGGATTGATATAATAAATTTGGAAAAAATATATATATAAGAATAAAATATAAATAAAATATAAATAAAATATAAATATAAAACATAAAAATAGAAAAGTATATATAAATATAAAATAAAATATATATAAAATAAAAAAAATATAAAATAAATTAAAATAAAATACAAAATATAAAATAAAAAATAAA
>NW_017259293.1:859778-861482 GCF_001594045.1 Atta colombica | reverse complement strand
AGCCAAAAATTATTATATAAGATAAAACATAAAATGTGAAAAAAAACAATAAAAAAATGTCTTAAGTTAAAAATTTAATATATTATAGAATGCTAGCAATAGACACATATTTCGATCACGATCGGATCATTTTCAATGTTAAAAATCGTACAATTGGAAAAAACAAAAACATTAAAAAATTATCTATCTCGTTCTCTACAATAGACGCTGGTAATATGAAAACGAATATCGTAATTTTACAATTATCATATAATGTATAACGGAAAAAGAACGTATGTGTAATAATAGCAACTTGCAATCAGTCATTGAAAAGCTTATAATGTCAATTTTAGTAAAAAGAATGATTTCCTTTGATTAAAAGTGAATGGAGAACACAAATATGAGTCCTGTAGATAAAATATAATATAAGTGAAATTATATAGTGCAAGATTATTCACAAAAAAAATATAAACTAGCAATATATTATAAAATAAAATATACAATATACAATATAATATAAAATATTATAATATATGAGAAGATACAGCAAAAGACAAGATATAGCAAAATTAATAAATATTAAGATTGCAAAAAGTATGTATATCTATATATTAACTAAAATTTATAATATAGTAACAGCTAAAAATATGCATAATATCTTTAATAATATAATATACTTTAAGTCAAGAAATAAAAATAAAAAGAGTTTCGGATACAAATAATACGTTAAAATTAGAGATAACGCGAAAAGAAATAAAGCAATATCTTGTCTCCTCGGTGTTCTGTGACATAATGGAATCACAAAATTGAAAGAGAAAGAAGGAAAAGATATTTCGAAAGTGAGAGGAGGAAAATAATAGGAGATAGAAATGTAGATGAAAACGTGGAAGGAATAATAAAGACAAGAAGAAATTAAGACGGAGAGAGAGATTGAATAATAAGTAGATAGGATTCAGGCAAAGATTCTGTCGTTTTGTCTATTGAAATCTTGTTTTTGTCTTTTTATGTGTATCATTTTAGATATCAAGCTCTTATTATATGAAGATGCATTGTTTAATATCTTCACTTTATTCCTTCTGAAATTGTGATTGAGATTTATATGATGATCAGAAGTGAGAGAACCCCTTTTTTTGTTGATATCTGAAAATTCTTTGATTTGTAGATTGTGTGTAATTTGTTTATTTTGTATATGCAATTTTAATCGGTTTTCAATTGTGGAAAAAATAAAAGAGAAAATATTGAGAAAAATATGAATAGCTTCAATTAGATTGTTATGTTAAAACCGAGGATGTGATAATAGAAATATTTTATCTACAAAACTGATAATAGTGCCTCTTTTATGACAAAGAAGGTGGTTGGAATGAAAATTCAGGAATCTTCCCGAAAATGTTTTGTGATATGTATCAAAAATAATTCTTTGATTATCAATAATTAAAGTGTCAAGAAAATTCAATTTATTGTCAATACCAACTCCATAGTCCATAGTAAATTGTAACCTTGTGTATAAAGAATTAAAAATAGTCAGTGTGTCATCAATTTCTTCAGATGGAAGTGCGAGAATGTCATCGACATATCTGTAGTAAAATGGATATTCCTTTAAATTCGAGAGAGCAATTTCTTCCAATTCCTGCATTACAATGTCAAAATTTACTAATTAGATATTATAAAGTATAATATAAATAAAAATATAAAATATAATAGATTTAAAAAATAATTTAAATAAAA
>NW_017259293.1:852984-859534 GCF_001594045.1 Atta colombica | reverse complement strand
ATTTTGATACATATAAAAATTAAAAATGATAAAATATATTGTTTAATTTGTTTTTTTTATAAAATTAGATTACTTGGATATTTAACCAAAAAATGCAAAAAGTTTTTTTAAAGAATTACAATTAATTTAAAACATATTTACATGGAAGAATCATTAATTTTGACTTTATCAAAATTTCATTGGAAGTCAATAGTTCGATAAAGTTTATTTTTCCTATTTCGTTACGAATATCTCTAATATTATTTTCCGAAGAAATTTCCGAATCAGACATTTTAAAATGACCTGTAATATAAATTCAAAATTTCTATAATATAAATGTATATGATAAATATAAAAAATTAATAATATATAATAATAAATTTTCGCTCGTATGTTTGTATGTAGTAATAAGAAACGCGTTCTGTGTGTGTGCGCGCGCGCGCGCGCGCGTGTGTGTGTGTGTGTATGTGTGTAAAAGTGAGCAATAATTGGATGTTAAAAAAAAAACGAATTTTATCGACTGTTTTTTTTTATAATCGTTTAGATGAAATATGCATAATTGCTCGAAAATTTGAGTTATTCAAAAAACATACAAATATTGAAAATGCTAGATACATATAATACATTTGATGCTCACTATACAGGATGCGTCATCAAAATCCGGACAAATAGAACAATTTCTTCAAACAAAATGTTTTTAATGAAAAATTAAATATTACAAAAAATCCTTTCACATAGCACTTGGGGGATCCCTGTAGAGCACAATTATTATATATCCCCATTAGCTTGATATAGCTTGAATAACGGCCTCTCTTCTCGGTCTGAAGCATTCACACGCACGCTATAATATAGCCGATGAATGCTGCCTGAATAGCGGTCCTTAATGACGTCACATTAGGATGCCGAGACTTGTTTGTGATCCTTTTAACTGCGTATACGTAGTAGTTTAAAGGATTTAAATCAGAGTTGTTGGGAGGCCAGAATGGGAACCGAAGCAAGCAACTCGGCTTGTTCTTGCAGCCTCACAGAGCAAGATCTGTCGTATCTTTAATGTGTACGATTTGTATCGAAGATCCTTTTTGACAATTCGACACATTGTTGATTCGCTTACCATACACTAACAATATTAATTTTCGCAACGATTGGTCTGAATCATCCGAAATCAGCGCTTCAGCTCTTTCAACGACAGAGGCCTTCGCGGTTCTTTTGAGTGACTTTTCCTCGCTGGCATACTGGAATTCTTCATGTTCTAAAACCGTATATTTTTGCCACAACGTCATAAATGATTGATCTCGAGTATTCAAAGAACCGGATTATTTTCGTTACTAAGCGCCCAATGCAAAGGTCTTCCTTGAACGTGGCTCTCCGATTATACTCCGCACTTGATTTCAACATCATGGCCATTTTAAGAATACGACTATTTACTAGAAGTATCAGGCTTTCTTGGACGCCAACAACAACCCCTGGCGGAGACACAATATAGCGGAAAATTTAAAGTGACATTTGTTCGGATTTTGGTGACGCATCCTGTATACAGATAAAGAAAAATTCATTGAACTTCTATGGGATAAATTGAAGAAATACAATTGCGAAATCATGAAAATTTGAGTTGTTGCGAAGTGAAAATTGAATCGCAAGATGAATCGGCTTGCAATAGAGAAGTAATTGTGTGTCATGATAAACATTCTAATAAATATATACCTTTTTATGCAAATTTTAATGATTATTTTAATGATTATATTCTTATATTTATTACGCTTATGCGTATATGTCAAACTTGATTAAACTTTTACGTAAGGTAAATTGATGTATCTTGTTTTTAATTTAAATAAATGTGTTCCTTATGTGTTTCTTATATACTTCTTATCTTATATTTCTTATATTTTCGTAATTTAAATTAATGTATTCTTTCGTAGACATTTATAACTTTTTCGTAAAAAATTACAAATGAAGTCTGTTATTTCGTTAGTTACAAACGTAACTAATAAAATAAACGATTAAGCTCACGTAAATTCAACTATGGAGTAAATTCAAGAACGCTCTTTGTTATTGGTGTATTCTTCTAAATTATCTAGGGTGTGTTCCAAGTTGAGGCAGCATAGACTTTTACATAACGCATAACGTGTAATGTATAAGCCTAGACTCTACAATAGATTTTTAAGCCTTAAGCTATAAGAAATAGACAAATCATAGTTAATTATTCTCTTCACATTCGACTATAATTGGACTATAATTTTTTACGGCTTAAAGTTTAAAATACCTCTTGTAGATCCTGACTAAACGAATTAATAAATCAGAATCCTTTCTTTCCTCCCACTTCACAGAAGAAAAGCATTTTGATTGGCTGATTCTCTTATGTACTATGCACTGTGCGTTATGCGAAAATCTGTGCTGCTACATGGTGGAAATAAATCTTTGAAATCACATTAAAAATCGCTGAAATCTATATCAATTGACTCATTTCCCAGGGTGGGCCATCTAGCGTTTGAAATTTCAACTACGGGTTATTTTGAGTTTGAAAGGCGTAATAACATTTACGTATCAGAAATTCAGTTTTTTGTTTAACATTTACGAAATGGGTCGCTATACGCTTGAACAATATTGGGAAATATTGAAAACTTATTTCCAAAGTGGTGAATCTTCAACCGAAATTGTAAGAAATTTACGTGGAAAATTTGGTAGAAAAGAAATGCCTTCAACGTAGTTTGTGGATCAATTTGTGAAGCAAATTCGACAAACTGGATCCTTATTGGATAAAGCAACTCGTTCACATCCTCGTCCAGCAAGGTCAACCGAAAACATTGTTGCTGTTGCTCAGAGTGCTTGAACAATCATCAACATCAACTTACTATCGTTTTCAAAACTTGAACATTTCACGCATTTCTTTGAGAAGAATTTTGAAAACCTCGGTACAAAGTTCAATTAATACAAGAATTGAATCCGCATGACCATCCGATGCGTTTTCGGTTCGCCCAATGGGATGAACAACGTTTGGTTGAAGATGAGCATTTTTACCGAAAAATCATCTTTTCTGACAAAGCTCATTTTCACCTCAGTGGCTATGTGAACAAGCAGAATTGGGGATCGTATTTGGGGATCAGAGAATCCGCACGTCGTCATGGAGAAGCCGATGCATCCATAACGAGTGACTTTTTGGTCCGGCGGCATCATTGAGTCATTTTTCTTCGAAAATGAGCAAGGAGCTGCCGTCACTGTCAATGGCGAGCGCTACCGCGCCATGCTAAACGAATTCTTGCTTTTCAAATTTGAAGAGGAGGACACAGACGACATTTGGTTTCAACAGGACGGCGCACCTTGCCACACAGCCAACACTACAATCGATCTTTTGCGCACTGTCTTCGAAAATTGCATAATCAGCCGAAATGCTGATGTCAATTAGCCGCCTCGCAGCTGTGATTTGACTCCGCTGGACTATTTTTTATGAGGAACCGTCAAGGATGAGTGTTATGCTAACCAGCCAGAAACGATTCAAGAATTAAAATGAAATCAACATGAAATCAAAGTTATCATCGATGAAATACGCGCCCATACAGTGGAAAATGTACTGAAAAATTGGGTTGAGAATGGGGTATTGTTCAGCCAGCCGTGGAAATCATTTGAATGAAATTGTATTTCATGTTTAATGGCAATGTACTACTTTTCCAATAAAGCCATAAACTTTGAAAAATATGTTTTTTTTTTAGAGCCAAATTAAATTCCAAATTTTAAATGGCCCACCCTGTATAATTCATACTGAAATAGGTCAATTGACATAGATTTCAGCAATTTCAGTCAAATACATTATGTGAAGTCAGACACGTTACATCACATTCTAAAATATACATAACTAATGGCCGCACAGACTTTTACATAACGCATAATGCATAATGCATAAGAGAATCAGCCAATCAAAATGCTTCTCTTCCGTGACATAGGAGGAAAGAAACTGAGTTGGTAAATTCACTTATGCACTATGCAAAAGTGTCTGTATTATGACTATATTATAAAAACGAATCTTTTTATTTAAATTAGAAAATTAATTTTAATCATACTCCCAGCTCATTCATCGAACATGTACTACCTTCACATAGCGTGTTTAACTTTTGTCATTGTACAGGAACTGCTACTTTGATAAGAACCTTTTAATAGTTAATGGATATGGATTTAATAATTAACGGACAACTGTGATATACATATTTGCTTAATACAGATTTTGTCAAAATGATTGTTCACGCATATAGTTATAAAATATATTCTTCTTTCATAAATGTCCTGATATGATAGATTTCCTAACCTGAACAGTCGCCAACTTAAGATTAATATTTCGCTTTGCGAGATAAAACGATGCTTTTTTTCAGCCAAATTCTTTCATTTCCTACGAAAAGGCATCTAAATAACAAACATAATTTTATTAATATTAAAGATAAGAACAGGATTTATTTCTAATAAATTAAAAATATATTTATACATTGAAATAAGTATGTACATATTTATATGTATCCTTATGTATTCCTTATGAATATTTCTTATATACTTCTTAAGTATCCTTTCGTAATTTAAATTAATGTATCCTTTCGTAGATATGTACGAATTATTCATTTAAAATTACAAATGAAGTCTGTTATTTATGTTTGTAATAATTAATGAAACGAATAGTTCGGTTTAGATTTAACTGTTGTGGAGTAAATTTGAAAATGCTCACTCCTATTGATATATTTATCTAAATCATTTAATAGAGTTCTTATAATAAATATTAAAGCAAACCATCGCCATCATTAGACAAATTTACATCAATAACACTGATTCTATTGCATGCAAATTGGCATTTAGCAGAACATTTATTTTGTATCAAGTATTGGAAATTTTCTTCACGCTAATTAAATTAAATTCTGTAGACAATCATAAAATAATTATAAAACAGTTGTGTTTTGCTAAACGCAGCCATTGTATAAATTTGTTTATATTATATGCTTTAATATCTACGAATCAGTATTGCCGTTTTTAATACAATATAATATATATTTTTATTACATTTTGATCTATTTTATTTATTTTTATATCATTACAAAATACATTAAATCTATTATATTTTCTGAATTTATTGAAATTTTTAAATGTATTTGTTATGATTACAACTCATTAGGGCTCGATTTCACTAACTCCTAATTGGTCAATTGTTACATTGAAGCCAATCGCATTTAGCAGAATTGACCAATCGCGATTGATCTTTAATTAATCGATTAGGTTAATCAGAGTTGATCGGGCTTAGCTCACCCTATCTCATATCTTTAACCAACACATTAACTAACAGTAATAAATTTAAATAATCTAGGAAAAACCATTTTATTTCATTTTATTTAATCAAAAATTATATTAATTAATATTTATTATAAAATTATATTAAAACAATATTATTAACTATATTAAAATGTAAATCAAATTAGAAATTAAATAATACATATTTATGTACAAATTGAAATATGTATTAGGTGTACAACTTTGCTTCCGCCGTTTTTTTTCCGAAATTCGAGACTTTATTGTAAAAAACTAGTTATACATTTATAATTCAAAGTATTGTCCATCGCTGGCCACTACTTTCTCTCATCTTTCGGGAAGCGTACGAATCCCGCGTCGAAAAAACTGGTCATCTTTTGAGGCTATCCACAAATCGATCCAATTTTTTATTTCTTCATAAGATCGGCTGGTCAGTCAGGCCGTGTGTCATGATCGAAATAAGTGATAGTCAGAGGGAGCAACGTCTGGAGAATACGGCGGGTGGGGTAGGACTTCCCATTTCAACCATTTCCAAGTATGTCTTGACCACTTTCGCAACATGGGGTCGAGCATTGTCGAGCATGCTGCAAAATCACTTTATCGTGTCTCTCGTTGTATTGCGGCCGTTTGTCTTTCAATGCTCGGCTCAAACGCATCAATTGCGTTCGATACCAACCGCCTGTGATTGTTTCAGTCGATTTTAACAGTTCATAATACATTACGCCGAGCTGGTCCCACCAAATACAGAGCATGACCTTGAACGTCAAAATCATCGTTTGAAGCGTTGAAACCACTCACGACACGTTCTTTCACTAATAGCGGCCTCACCATAAGTATTTGAGAGCATTCGATGAGCCTCAGCCGCAGATTTCTTCATATTGAAGCAAAAAATTAAAACCTCCCGCAAATGACGAGAATTTGGCTCGTAAACTGACATTTTCAATCGAGAATAACTTTATGATGCAGACACAAATCGATTAATGTTTCTATGGGGTTATGTTGACAGAAGCCCAAGTTTATTGTATGACGTCTATGATCTATTTATTTCGACCACCACTTATCGCTAAAGTCATCTATAGGAAAACGGCGGAAGCAAAGTTGTACACCTAATTTATCAAATTATTAAATTAAGAAAGGATACATCAATTTACGTTACGTAAAAATTTAACATATCAAGTTTGTCGTATGCATAAGCGCAAAAAGTATATAAGATAACATAATTATTTGCAAAATTTGCAAAAAAAGATACGTACAATATGTTCTTTATATATTTAAATAAAAAAAAATATATATATAT
>NW_017259293.1:850952-852973 GCF_001594045.1 Atta colombica | reverse complement strand
CCCCCCCCCCCCCCCCCCTCTCTCTCTCTCTCTCTCTCTCTCTCTCTCTCTCTCTCTGTAATGAATTAACCTTTACCATTTTTATTCGTAGACTGTATTTAATAATAAATCGATATTTTAAATAAATAGATAAAATAAAATTTTATTATATTATGTATAAAATATTAATATATGCATATCTGTCACTTTAAATGACGAACATAAATTTTTTTCTTTTTGTTAATTCAATTGATTAACTTCGGTCAAAATCTATTCTTAATAATTTTGTAATATATTCTAAAATTCCGATTAATTCTACATTACTTATACGTATGCAGTGACCAAAATACCTATAGAAACTAAATTTTATATAACAATGTAGGGCTCAAAAAAAGGGCAAAGTAATATGCAGCCAGTAATGTAGAACTTTAATTTAAATTAAATCATAAAATTCATATAATAATTACAATTGACAAAAACTCGGCTAGAGTCATTTTCAATGTTGCCGTAATATTTAAACATCGTTATAAATCAAAAATATACATGGTATTGCAAAACTCATTATAATTCTAAATCTCGTATTCTTCATTTCATGTAATACGTCGCGAGTCGGTCATTAATATCGGAAATCAAAGTAGTCAGCAAACAATATTCTAAAAAAATGACCGTGAACAAAAAATTAATATTTAATACAAATTAGTAATATAATGTACCTTGTCAATAATATCGGTAAATGTGTTGAGAGTCCATTAATAAAAAGAGAGAAAAAACACAGGTAAATGATAATCCATATCATAGTACAATATTTTACATTGGTTTTTTAATTGAAGCAAATTTGCAAGAATAACGAACATCTGACTTTCACGAATAACGCAATGTCGAGAAGGGAAACACTCATCGGAAAAACGGCAAAAAAGGGGGGAAAAAGAAAGAAAGATATTAGGAGGGAGAACGAGAATGTTAGAATACAATTCAGGCAAAAACTCTGTGTCGTTTTATTCCATGTCTGTTTATTCTATGTTGCTGTTTTTTAATATATACCATTTTAGATATTAACCTTTTAATGTATTATTGAAGATTCTATATCTAATATGTCCACTTTATCCCATTTAAAGTTGTGTTTCTTCTCCATACGGTGGTTAGAAGTCACTAAGTTTTATATTGTATAAAATAATAAGATTACTTATGTTCATTGTTGATTGCTCATACCGTTATTTTGGATTTGAAAATTTAGAAATTTTTATCTCGGATTAAGATGAAAAATTCCTAGAATATTATTATAAAAAATATTCAAACTATTTATAGTAAAATATCGCTTTTTCAAAAAATATTAATTTTTGATTTGTAATAAAAAACGTAATGGAAAGAATCTAAAAATTCTAAAAATGTATTTTTAAACGTCCTGAATGAGTACCTAAATTCCCATTTTAATATATATATTAATTTATTAGAAAATATACTTTTTTAAGCTTGATCCTACAAATTGATTGCATGCAGCACCATTAACTTACATCGCATTTATCTACAGATCGATTACAAATATTGTATTATTTCCTACAACTTGATTGCCTACATGTATTTTTGCTGACATGTATTTTTTACCTACATGTACTATTGCCTACTAACGCCTACAGCTCGATTGTTTACATATATTATTGCAAAAAAATATGAGTTAGAAGCAATAATACTTATAGGCAATCGATCTGTAGGCAAATGGGATATAAGCAAACGGTGCTGTAGACAATCAATTTGTAGGCAAACGGAGTCTTCCCCAAAGTGAGTTAACAAAGTTTTACATATAATGCCATACTAAATAAACATTCTCTTTTTCAATATAAATCAATTTTTAATAATAACGGAGATATAATGTGTGAATTTATATATTAAAAAAATCAAAATTATAATTAAATTATATTATCTTTTTATACAGATTTTCAAGAAACTTACAAAATAATTAAAAAATTATTTACTTAGTTCAAATTTTATTGCTTGAATTTATATTTATTAGTTTGACATCATAATGATAAAAATAGATATATGTT
>NW_017259293.1:837025-850852 GCF_001594045.1 Atta colombica | reverse complement strand
TATATATATATATATATATATATCATTCGTCTAATTTACTCTTTCTTTTAAATGTCATATTTCCGAAAGCGTATCTTTTTAATATTTAGATATGTCAAATAATATAATTTTCCTTTAAATTATGTGTGTGAAAAGATCGTATATGTCATGATTTCCAATATTGCTATGGTAAATTTGAAAGAATTAATTAAATATTCTATGATTAGCAAAGTTTTTATCGTGTATGCACTATACACAAGTCAATAATTATATAAATCAATAATTATTAATATTATTTAAACATTATAATAATATAAATCTTAATTTATAATATTATATTTTCTTATATAGACTTTTTAAAGTAATCATAATAAAATAATGCGTATATTTATTATTATTGTTTGGGTACGATTTCGAGATGTGGGCGCGGAAAACTATTGCATGCGAGTAAATCGAAGTGTTCGCTGAAATGAAATAGTAACATTTGTCGAAGAGACTTGAAGTTTGCCGACCGTTTGCTGCATCCGATCTATCCGATTATATCTTTACAATTAGTTCGATTAGATAGCACCATAGACATATGAGAATACTTTCCATCTACGTAGTGATCACCTCATCCTTATTTACAACATTGATGAACGACAAGAATGCAACGATTTCAATTAAGAGTAATTTTTTTTTCTAAAGATTTAGACATTTTAAAGAAAATTATTAAAATTAGCATTCTCATGCAAACTCGATTAAATAAAAAAAAAATATATAAAAAAATCTTCGCGCCCTGTTTACATTGAATAAGTGCGTCAATCGGAATAGAAGATATATTCGAATAGCAATCGGGGAGCTTCGAATCTCTTTGAGAAATATTACCATCTCATTTCAACATTCAATTCAATACATTCGATTCACTCGCACTCCGAGATTATGCTTGAACATCCTTATTTATAATACATATATTTTATGTAATGCATATATTTTATATAATGCATATATTTTTATCAATCGATTATTGTAACTATTACATAACACTGAGTAATATCAGTACGATAATCATAATTTTTATATCAATTTTAATCTCTGTTTAAAATAACAAAACTTTTTATTTACGTTTTATAAAACGTTTTATTTACGTTTGTAACTATAAAATATAAATGCATGATTCAATTTTTTGATTATATAACATAATAAATTGTTTTTGTAATCTAATAATTTATACTATATGATGTTTATAAAAAATTCAAAATTTAACATCTTCAATTCAAAATTTTATTATCTGAAGAATAAGTTCTCTTTATTGTACACATAATCTATGTCATCATTATTTCTGTTATCGTTATCCTGTAATAAATATTGATGGATTTATTAAATATTTAATTTTTTAAATTCTTTATTGCACATAAAGCATAAAAAAAATCAATTATTTTAATGTTTAAATATTATTTTCTTTTAATAATATATTAAAAATATGATTTTTTAATATAGATACTATTTAATCTTCTATTTCATAGACATATTTTTCATAATATACTCTCTGTTAAATTATTAAATGTATATACGCATATATCCAGTCAGAAATAGTCTTGAAAAGACATTACAATGGAAAAGTTATCGATTCGAAACTTGTATCGAAATTTCAACATTTTCGAGTGATAAAAAATTACGTATGTAGAGAGTGTGATGAGAGTTTGATACATTTTTAATATTTTTGGTATAAATTTGTGATACGTAATCTTATATTTTGAATATTTTCGAAGGTCGAATCGACATTTTTTTCCATTTCATTTCGACAATTGCAATATCGCTCTAATCATAAAAGCTTTCTCAAAATTTTTCAGAATTTATAAATAATTTTATAACTTTTTAGAAAATTGTGGAATTTTTTTATACGAATCGGAACATTTTTTACAACTGTTGATAAAGTCTACATCTTAATTCTTTGTATCTTATTGTTCTACTCCTGCTGAATAACATTACTTTTATTTGTACGTTGTAATTTATTTAATATAATTTTATTACACTTTTGTATTGAGGAATTTCAGGGAATAATGTCTCTTATCATAAATGCTAACAACATATTAGTTGTCTTTTACCATAAAGCACGAAATCAAGGAAAAATATCATCGATTTTATCAAAGTCTAATTCAAATCGATATCGAAACGATCTCGATTTTTAAATTAATGGAATTTAAATGTTGGTTTATCATACAAGTTTCCAATATCATTTGCAAGTATAAAAATACTATTATTGTCACTGCTACTGCAATAATACTACTGATACGCAATAGTGTCAATGTTGAGCCAGTAGTGTTACTACTATAGTAAGTAGTATATAACGATATATGACGTAACATAGAATTACTTGCAGTAATTGTAATATTTGGTATAAAAAATTTATTAGAGTAAAAAATACATATATATATATATATATATCATTAAAACAATTAATATTATTTCAGTTAAAATTAATATTTAATTTAAAAATTACATTAAAAACAAGTTATTATCATAGATGTTATCATTTGTACATTACTTTTGTTTTGGGGATCTCGCTGAGCGCACGAAAATCGTAATGGCGTGGCCAGGCGATCACCGTCCGAACGTTTCCCGCGGAATTACTACGTCGAAGGCACTCGGTCGAGAAAATGCGAATTTCTCTGCTTTCCAGATTTTATTAAAAATAAGCCTCGAGCGCGGGCGAACGTGTTTACAACGGATATGAAAAGGATCTTAGCGGTAGCGCGGCGATGATCTTTCACGAGACTAGTTGAGTGCAGAAGACGAAAACAACAGTTTGTTTTGTTGCCAAGATCTGATATTATTTTTTTTTAATCGATTACGCGTGACGCATGCGTCGTTTAGCAATCGACATCTTGTGCATTCATCGATTTTTTATAGATGCGATTAGGCGATATAATTAGAGGTCGCGAGTCACAGAGATACCGAACACCCCGTCCGCCTTGAAAGGATTAACTTTCAACGTGACATACAAGCATGAGTTCGTTGGCGTGACATGAAACGCGAATTATTCTGATACGATTTAATATCACATTTAGTTATTAGAAAATCGCGTACGCATTTTTATCATCTAAGTAAGCAAGCGATAAAATAAACGAAAAATAATAAGGCATCCTTAATGAACGTAAAGGAGGCCTGCGCAAGATAGGATATAATCAGATGGTAATAGCTAAAGATACTTAAAATTAAATGTTTGATAACGCATCGACTAAGTTTAAATTGGTAATATTGATAGTTTAGACAGTGACCTCACATAAGAATCCTTGGCAGTCTTAGTAGTTGCAGTGCGAGCAATGCCATCGGGGCCAGGATGAACCTCCAGGACCCATCATTGCCCACTGAAGTGGAGCTAGGTTTGGCTGCCTTATGAGCACAAGTTGATTAGTTGACAGCTGAGTTCCCTTGCTAGCCATCCATTTGGTTCGGGCTTGTAGAGAATGAAGATATTCATTATTCCACCTGCGCCAAAAATGCTGCCGGATTTGCTCTACGCGTTGCCATCGTAGTAATCTATTTTCATTGACATCGCTCAAGTCAACGCAAGGAAGACCATTTAAAATCATGCCAACTAAGAAATGTCCCGGACTTAGATATGCTAGGTCGTTAGGGTCAGCGCTTAATAGTAAAAGGGGACGCGAATTGAGAATAGCCTCAATTTCACATTTCGTTTGTATTTCCTCAAAAGTCAAACGAGCCTTGCCCACGATCCGAGTCATGTGGTATTTTGCAGATTTTACGGCTGCTTCCCATAAACCTCCAAAGTGAGGTGCATTAGGCGGAATGAAACTCCAAGAAATTTCTAATTCGCGAAGAAAATTTTTAATCTCGGACTGGACTTGTGGATCATTGACATACATGTCATATAATTCTTGAATTTGTTTATGCGCGCCCACGAAGGTGGTCCCATTGTCTGAATATACGTGCGCGGGTCTACCCCTACGTGAAATGAATCGCTTAAAAGCGGCAATAAAGGTCTCGGATGTAAGATAACTAACTCTAGATGGACTTCGCCTTCGTGGCGAAGCACACAAAAAACGCAATGTATGCTTTGTGACTCCGCGCATTTCGACGCTTTCCCTCACGTAACAAGAGCGGCCTGGCATAGTCTATGCCGCAGCGAGAGAAAGGTCTAGATACGTTAACTCGACTGGCCGATAGTGAGCCCATTAAGCCCATTAAGGCCTCTGATTGATTAGGTTTGGCCTTAAAACAAGTTACAGGTTTTGTAATATTCTACATACCGTGGATTGTAATGATAGCGGCCAAAAGCGTTGGCGTACGAAAGCCATTGTGGCTTGCAAACATGTAAGTTTTGAGTGTGTTCACGCTCTATAATACGTTGAGTCAATATGTGTTTGCGTGACAGGAGAATTGGATGGCAAGCATTGAACGTGAGATTCGAATTTTTTAATCTTCCGCCAACTCGCATTAGTCCGCTTTCATCTAAGAATGGAGATAGCGATAAGATATTACTAGAAATATTTACAATTTCGTTCTTGGTTAGTGCTTCATATTCGCGATAAAACGCTCACTGTTGCACTGTTCTGTAATCTAAGGCGGTAGATACTTCAGCAGCGGACACGAAAGTAGATATTCTGTGCTCGCGGTGAGCCTTGGATAATCTTAAATAATACGCTATGATGCGGCATATTTTGTTTAAATTGGAACACTTGTTTAGTAATTTGTCAATGATGCAGGGATGGAAAGTGGAAACGGTTACGCGGATTTTCCTTTGTTCAGGAAGATCATTGTCTAAACGCGGAAAGACACTGGGCGGCCAGTGTTCTTCATCTCATTTTAGAAATTCGGGACCATTCCACCATCTCTCAGCTTCAATTTTAAGTCATAAGGGTTTATCCCACGCGACAATATGTCGACAGGGTTATCGAGGGATGCGATATGAAGTCAGCGTTCGACTTTTGTTAGGCGCTGAATTTCATCCACCTTATTTGCCACAAAGACTGACCACCGCCGCGAGGGGGAGGTTATTCAGTTTAAAGCAATCGTTGAGTCTGACCATAGGTAAGTCGGGCATTGCGAGAGTTCCAAAGACTCTCTAACCTTGTTGATTAAGCGCGCCAATAATAAAGCGGCCGATAGCTCTAATCGCGATAACGAAACGGTTTTGAGCGGCGCGACGCGAGACTTTGAGCACAGCAACTTGGAGTGATAGTCGTTGAGACCGAGCTTGGTGCGAAGGTATATGCAGGCTTCGAACGCGCGTTGGCTTCGCAAAATCCGTGCACTTCCACGATTGGCTGATGAACATTGAATTTAACGCATCGAGGAATTTTTAATTGATTCAAATTACTCATCTATGTTTTGAAAGCGATCCAACGAGTGTGGATGTCTTGAGGGACAGACTCGTCCCATTGGATGGCCACAAGTCTTGCAAGATGAGCTTCGCGATCACAATGACCGGACCTAGAAGGCCCAGAGAATCGAACAATCTAGTGGCCTCGAAAAGTATGACTCGTTTTGATACAACGTGAGGTTCTGTATCAAGATTGCAGAGAAATTGAAATGTATCCTGACACTGATTCCATTGCATGCTCAGAATACATGAGTACGCAGCATTATCTCTGATAATGGCCGGCAAGCGATCACGATTGTTTGTTTCTAATAATTCAGAGCAATTCGAGGCCCATTTGCTTAACTCGAATGCTCCTAATTTTAATAGTTGAATAGTTTCATCGCGAATTAGTTTCAATTCGTCGATTGTATCAGTTCCGGTAAGCATGTCATCAACATAAAAATTTCGAAGGACGCATGCTCAACCGCGAGTGAATTGATGAGCGTACTGCTCGGCCAAATGCTTAAGGCATCTGGTGGCCAAGAATGACGCGGAAGCTGTACCGTAAGTGACAGTAGTGAGTTCGTACGTATCGACATTAGCAGAAGTCTCGTTGCGCCAGAGAATTCTCTGCAGGCGCGTCTGAGATGGATGCATTAAAATTTGCCGATACATTTTTATGATGTCAGCAATGATGACATAAGTGAAAAAGCGGAAACGCATTAAAATTAAGATTAAATCTTGTTGAACGTAGGTAGGTCCCACTAGAAGCGCGTCGTTTAATGATACGCCGGAACTGTTGCGGCAAGATGCATCGAATACAACACGAATTTTCGAAGTTTGCCCGACCGTTTTGAAGACACAATGATGGGGAAGATAAAATGATGTTGTTTCTTCCGCAGTGGGCAGCTCTACGCGTCGCATGTGCCCCATATATATATATATACCCCGATACATATTCGTCGAGAAACGCCGCGTATTGATTTGAGTGTAGGATCGCGCTTGAAACGTCTCTCGATGCCCTTCAATCGCTTGAGAGCAGATTCACGCGAATCGCCAATGTTATTTAATATTTGCTCCTTGATTGGAAGCTTGACGGTATATCTACCTTGAGAGTTCTGAGACACGTTGTCTAAGAAGTGACGCTCGCAAATGTTTTCCTCCATCGTGAAATTGTGTGATTGCGTGGAGATGTCGTCTATTTGCCAGGCACGACTGACATGTTCGTGTAATTCCGTATTAGTTACGGAAGCGTGAAGCGAGTGGACCCTTGCAGTGGTCGATAGCGCTATCCAAACGACCCGCCAAAATCCAGCTTAGTCCCGTTTTTTGGAGAGTTGGATGCTTGTCTGAAGACTTGACTTGACCGACACATATTAGATTCCAAAACAAGTCCACTCCGATTAAAAGATTAATATCCGACGATATGTGAAATCGTGGATCAGCTAAACGAAAGTTGCGCGGAAAATTAAATTTGTCCCGTCCCAAAGAAAACGTCGGAATTTTGCCAGTAATCCGATCAGTAACGATGCATTCGATAGTCGCGGTATAAAAGTTGAGTCGCAATTGTAATTTGATTCCGACCACGTGATTGGTCGAAGTTACCATGCTGTTGACGCCGTAAATTGAGAGGCTTGATGGACGCGTTTCTAAACCGAGAGCTTCCACAAATTTCTTGGTTACGAAGTTCGTTTGCGATCCGCAATCCAATAGGGCTCGACACGCCTATTGGGCCTTGTTTTCCACTATCTATAGGATAGTGCTCGTAAAATGCTGATTCTACGCCAGGATATGACGTAATATGAGCCGGGCTGCGTCTCTGACGCGGGCCTTGCGACTGCTTTATAGAATTGTGTGCTGCCGCTGGTGCGATGCTTGCACTGATTGTTGCTACTACGATGCCTTTCTTGTCTCGATGTAGTATCCTTGACTGCCAAATTACTCGCCACTTTATTGAGGTTAAACACTTGAAGTATCCGGTTAAACGCTCGAAGGACCAAAAGTTGTTTTGGGGATCTCGCTGAGCGCACGAAAATCGTAATGGCGTGGCTAGGCGATCACCGTCCGAGCGGAATTATTACGTCGAGGGCACTCGATCGAGAAAATGCGAATTTCTCTGCTTTCCAGATTTTATTAAATATAAGCCTCGAGCGCGGGCGAACGTGTTTACAGCGGATACGAAAAGGATCTTAACGGTAGCGCGGCGATGATCTTCCACGAGACGAGTTGCATGCAGAAGACGAAAACAATAGTTTGTTGCCAAGAAGATCTGATATTTTTTTTTTTTAATCGATTACGCGTGACGCATGCATCGTTTAGCAATCGACATCTCGTGGATTCATCGATTTTTTATAGATGCGATTAGGCGATATCATTAGAGGTCGCGAGTCACAGAGATACCGAACAACTATATTTAACATTAATTATATTTTTTTATGTGTTCCACCTTTTTTAAAACATCTTTGAACAGATATGTTACAACTATATATCCATTATAAGTTAGGTTCTTCGAATTTTCCGTGATGATCACAGAAATGAAGCATGGAAAATGGAGGGTTCGTATTCAATGACCGCGCATGGGTGCATCATAAAATTAGTTTTCGAATTCATAAAATAAATTTTTTTTTATTATAATTTTGTCGAATTGTGTATCCTCTGAAATATGCTAATTAATAATAATATTTATTTTCATAATAAAATTTCAATGAAACTTTAATGAAATTTTCTCCATCACTATAACGCTATTAGTGACATTATTTGTCGAATTTATTTATTATATTAGTGACACTAGTAGTATATTTTTATGCTAAGTTCAAGATTTTTTTTCCAACTCGAAAATTAATCGAAATTGGAACTAAAAATCGAAAACAATAGAAATTTCGAAAACTTTCAACTTTTATTTTCGACATTGAAACGACGTCTTTTTGAGAAATTATTTCTGACTGGATATATATGTATATATGAATATTAATATAATTAAATATAAATAAAATATTAATAATATGTCAAGAAATAAAATAATTTGCACTTTAGAAAAAAAAGAACATTTCCAACGACAATGTTTGGAAAGAAATGCAGAAAATCAACGAAAATCGTCGTCAAACTGCAAAAACTAATAACATTATTAAAAAAAAAAGATTAACCAAACAAATGATAGTATTGCAGGGGCAATATGTAATAAACATATAACAGAATTGAATAATGACATAGTGGAAAAAATTTTGATAATAATATAACATTATTAAATCAGCAATATGCAGAATATCAATATTATTATTGGTTATGGCAAAAATAATAGCTTCGTATAAATATTCATAATACTACATTAATTAAAAATAGTTGAATATTATATTGGTCCTATGGGTGTGACTTGTGTTCATTGTAACGCAAAGCATTTTGCATCTGAAAAAGTAAGTATCTAATAAAAGAAATTCATTTCACGATTGTTGTAATCATGATACAATATTTTTGGAATCATTACCTCAATATCCTCAATTTCTTCATAATTTATTTAATGTAAACGTACAAAATCTAAAGATTTTTTCCAACATATCCATAGTTACAATAGTTCATTTTCATTCGCATCATTTAATGCAAATTTAGTTAACTTTCAAAATAGAAGATCAGGTCTGTATTGTTTCAAAATACAAAAACAAATTTATTATCAAATAAATACAACATTAAATACTGCTCCAAATGAAAATCCAACTTATGGTCAACTTTTTATTTTGAATAATGAAGCTATAATAATGAAGCTATAAACTATCGTTTAAAAATTTAGATTTAGATTTAGAAATCATATGAAATCTTGAATATATAATTCAAGGACATTTAATATATTTACTCAATCTTATCAAATGGGTGAAGAATTAGAAAATTAACGACAATTAGAAATAGAATCTAGAGAATTATTGCCAAAATTACAATTATTATTTATCAGATATGGATCGATGACGATATAATGCTCAAAGGATTAATGAAGTTGCTGCTATTTTTCGTACCTGATGGAGAAATTCCAGAATCGTATATAGCAATACGTAACAAAAATATCAAAACATTGTAAAAAGTCAGAATCATGATCCAAATATTGAACTATGGATATATCTTTTATTTCATGATATTCAAGAATGGCATAGTAATTTAACAAAATTAAATAGTAATAAATGAAAAAGAGGACAATACATTAAATATCGCATGGCTATTCGTGATGAATTTAATGTTTTTATTAGGTATGGGAAAAAGTTCGTGGCATTTTTCTCGTTAGATGGCATTAAAAAAACGCTACGAACTTTTTCCCATACCTAATATATTAGGTCGTCATCTATTTCACGCAATGGCAATGGCTTGTAAACAATTACGTAAAAATTAAAAAGGATAGAATAAATTACTGTAAAGATCATCAAAAAGAATTACGTATTGAAATATATTAAGGATTAAAAGCTTATATGGCAAATAAATTATATGGACGTATTGAAAAAATGGTTACACTTCCATTTATATCATCTCATAATATATTACAAAACTATCAAGATTCAATGGCAATTGTTAATAAATTTGGTAAATCTGATCTTTTTATTATAATGACTTACAAAATGGCGTGAAATTGAAGAAAATCTTTTATATGATCAATAAGCTTCTGATAGATCTGACATTTGTGTATGTATTTTTAATATCAAAAAAATTATTTGATTTCATTATTAGACAAAAACTTTTTGGTGAAATTGCAACTTTTATATATGTTATTGAATTCCAAAAACGCGGTTTATCCATGTCCACATATTAGTTACTCTAAAAAACAATTTTAAAATAACAACTCCACAGATTGTTGACAAATATATTTCTGCAGAAATTCCTAATTCATGTGAAAATCGTATTTTACATGACATAATTATGAGACATATGATTCATAAACCTTGGCGATTGATGTTTAGTAGATGGAAAATGTTTAGTAGATCGAAAATGTTCATTATCCTAAACCATATCTTGAAGAAATTAAAATGAATGAAGATGCTTATCCTTATTATCGTCGACGAAATAATGATAAAAGTTTCGAACGCCTTGATGGATATATGGTATAGTTGATAATCGTTATGTAGCTCCGTATATCCTATTTTATCGATTATTTTTAATTCATATAAATGTTAAGATAGTTTCAAATATCAAATCAGTTAAATATTTACCTAAATATATCTATAAGGAACATGATGTTGCTGCTATAACAATTGAGCCAATAACAGAAAATGTAATTGTCGATTATGATGAGATACATAACTTTATAGAAACTCGTTATATAGAACCTGTAAAAGCTAATTGGCGTATTCTTGAAAAAAATCACAAGATAAGAATCATGCTATATGTTTGCCAGTTCATCTTCCTAATGAATTATTATTATTAAAAATATTATTAAAAATATTATTAAAAATAAAGCCAATGAAAAAGCAATGATATCAGCTTTAAATCAAGTTACAATGTTAATTGATTATTTTTCTTTAAATCTTCATGACGAAGAAGCAAAACAATATTTAAACTATTATACATTTAAGAAGAAAAAAATCAATAGAAGAAATATATCGCATTGGGTCAAACGAAAAAGTCATTTTAATTGTATAGAACGAATGTATTCCGTTAGTCCAATACAAACAGAAATATTTCATTTACAGCTATTGTTACTCACTATAAAAGGAGTTACAAGTTTCAATGTTTTAAAAACTGTGAATGGAGAAGTATGTTAATCATTTTCAACAGTATAGCTTTAGATTGAAGATGATGGTTTTGCCGTATGTGATGGAGCATTGTCATGGAGAAAAATGATCTTGTGTTGCCTCTTTTGATATTCTGGTCGTTTTTTAAGCAGCGAATGGTTCAAATCGATCAATTGTTGTTGATAGCGTTTATTATTAACCGTTTCGCCAAGCTTCAATAGCTCATAATAGACCACCCTTCTGGTCCCACCAAACACAAAACATCGGCTTCCTGTCAAAGCCATTCGGTCTTGCGGTCGATGTGGATGGTGCGCCTGGGTCTACCCATGATTTTTTGCGCTTGGGATTCTTAATCCACAATCTTTTTCATCCCCAGTAACGATACGATGCAAGAATGACTTTCTTGTGTATCGTTCGAGCAAAATTTCACATGTGTTTTTGCGCTTCTCCATCTCTCGTTCAATTCATGTGGCACCCATCTGCCGACTTTCTGAATCTTTCCCATCTCTCGTAGGCGATTGGAAACAGCTTGTTGACTAACGCTCAATTGCTCTGCGAGTTGTTTTTGTGTTTGTGAATCATCTTCATCCAGCAATGCTTGCAATTCCACGTTTTTGTACTTTTTGAGCGGTTTTCCGTGTTCCTTGTCTGCAACATCGAAATCTCCAACTTTGAAACGCTGAAACCATCATTCACACGTTTTTTGTGAGCATGTTCACCATAAGCTTCTCCAAGTAATCGATATGATTCCGCAGCAGTTTTCTTCAAATGAAAATAAAAAATTAATGCTGTCCGCGAATGCTCCTTATTTGGTACAAATTTCGTTATATTAAACACAGCAATACAATACTATGCAAACACTTTTCAATCAAATCACTTTGCGCGTTTGACACTTGTTGAGGGTACAATAAAATGGCGTATAATGTTAAATCTTTGTACTTCACACTGTATTGGTGCATCATCTGTTTCTCAAATCGTCACTTCATACTTGTAGAAGAAGAACTTTGGGAAAATTTTAAAATAGCAATGTCAGAAGATTATATTCAACATTTTGGTATAGGCAAAGACAACAAAAAAGCTTATGCACAAATCAGAGCTATACTTTCTAATGAAGGTAAAAGCTTCGCTGATTTTCCACAAATGAAATAGTTGATAGAAAATGATTGTATAACATTTGAAGAAGCTATGAAAATTGACATGAGATAATATAATCAATTGAATAATGAACAAAAAGAAATTGTAGATCTTATATTAAATAAATTAGATAATAATAATAATAATAATAATAATAATAATAATAGTATTGTAATTGTTTTTATATCGATGGTCCAGGTGGTTCAGGTAAAACATTTATATATATATATATATATCTATCACTACCTATCACTTAGCCAAAATTCATAATAAACATATATATTTGTACTATGGCTTTTACGGGCATTGCTACATTATTACCAGCAGGAAAAATAGTTCATAAAACTTTTAGATTACCAGTTCCATTATTTGTTGATTCATCATCTAACATGAAAATCCAATCAAAAGAAGCACAATATTTAAAAGAAACAGATATTTTTATTTGAGACAAAGTGCTATTAGGTGTACAACTTTGCTTCCGCCGTTTTTTTCCGAAATTCGAGGCTTTATTGTAAAAAACTGGTTATACATTTATGATTCAAAGTATTGTCCATCGCTGGCCACTACTTTCTCCCATCTTTCGAGTAGCGTACGAATCCCGCATCGAAAAAACTGGTCATCTTTTGGCTATCCACGAATCGATCCAATTTTTTACTTTTTCATAAGACCGGAAGTGCCAGGCCGTGTGCCATTGATCGAAACAAGTGATAGTCAGAGGGAGCAACGTCTGGAGAATACGGCGAGTGGGGTAGGACTTCCCATTTCAACGTTTCCAAGTATGTCTTGACCACTTTCGCAACATGGGGTCGAGCATTGTCATGCTGCAAAATCACTTTATCGTGTCTCTCGTTGTATTGCGGCCGTTTGTCTTTCAATGCTCGGCTAAAACGCATCAATTGCGTTCGATACCGATCGCCTGTGATTGTTTCAGTCGGTTTTAACAATTCATAATACACTACGCCGAGCTGGTCCCACCAAATACAGAGCATGACCTTGGACGTCAAAATCGCCGTTCTTGAAGCGTTGAAATCACTCACGACATTCTTTCACTAATAGCGACCTCACCATAAGTATTTGAGAGCATTCGATGAGCCTCAGCCGCAGATTTCTTCATATTGAAGCAAAAAATTAAAACCTCCCGCAAATGACGAGAATTTGGCTCGTAAACTGACATTTTCAATCGAGAATAACTTTATGATGCAGACACAAATCGACTAATGTTTCTATGGGGTTATGTTGACAGATGCCCAAGTTTATTGTATGACGTCTATGATCTATTTATTTCGACCACCACTTACCGCTAAAGCCATCTATAGGAAAAACGGCGGAAGCAAAGTTGTACAATGTTAATAATAACATCACGATATATTTTAGAAATTATGGATCGAATATTGCATGACATTATGAATAATAATTTATCTTTTGGTGGAAAAATTATTGTATTAAATGGGGATTTTAGACAATTTTTTTCTATTAAAATACATGATACTCATGTGAAAATATCATAAAATCTTTCAATCTTTCAATCAAATTTACTTCTATTTGGAAGCATTTTATAAATTTTGCTTTAACAAAAAATACGAATTTTTTCAGAAGAAATTGAATTTGCAAAATTTTTACTGGATTTAGAAAATGGTAAATTAAACGATTTTAATGATAATATACAACTTCTAGATTGCTCATTAAAGCCGATATTGTATATATATA
>NW_017259293.1:836194-837006 GCF_001594045.1 Atta colombica | reverse complement strand
TATATATATATATATATACGGTGATCTAATACAAAAATAAAAAATTTGCTAAATAAAATTTGCTAGATAAAATAGCTAAATGTGCAATAAATAATTTTCTGCAAGAAATAACTAATGTAGATGAAATTAATAAATGAATTATCGAATTATTAGATATTTGAAAAACAAATATATACAAGTATATACTGTATACAAGTATATACAAGTATATACAAGATAGTACTGAAAATTGTGATGATAATGGTGATAATGGTATTGATGAAGTTTTATTACCTGAATACTTAAATATTTGTCTTCATCATCTCTTCCTGCTTATGAATTGCGTTTAAGATCAAATTGTATCATTATGTTAGTTAGAAATTTTAGTATTAACGAAGGTCTTTGTAATGGTACTAGATTAATATAGTAGAATATACGTGCGTGCGTGTGCGCTGATCATTTGAAATATAAAATTTTAACCGGTGATAAAGTAGGAGATATCGTTTTTTTAAATCGCATAACATTATATTGTGAAAATATATATCCTTTCATTTTTAAAAGAAGATAATTTCTTAAAATTAGCTTTTGCTATGACAATTAATAAGCCAAACATTCGACAAAGTGAGAATAGATCTTCGAAAAGATGTTTTCAATCATGGACAACTTTATGTTGCTTTTTCACAAATTAAATCTTCGAAAACATTAAAAGTTTATCTTGATAATCAACGAAATAATAAACAACAATTAAGAATTATGTATATACAGAAATATATAAATAATTTTTCTATATTTAAATTTTTATATAGGATATCCCAAAATTCGCGAGTCATAAT
>NW_017259293.1:835821-836094 GCF_001594045.1 Atta colombica | reverse complement strand
ACTGTAACAAAAAAGATTTAAAAAAATTAAGTAAAAAAATTATTTGTAAATTTTTATTTTAAGCAATAGTTTCTGAGACATAACGGTTTAAATATAACAATTATGAACTACACATAGATGATGATTTATAAATATTAGAATGAGAACAATAAACGATCATTACCGTATGCTCAATTCATGGATAGGTGACTAGAGACGTAATTTGTAATTAATCATATTTAATTAAATCTCTATTAATTCAAAATTACTGTTTAAAATTAAAATTGTCAAATA
>NW_017259293.1:799179-834904 GCF_001594045.1 Atta colombica | reverse complement strand
AAAACCTCTATAAAAAAAACGCATCATGCTATCTACCGCAAGGTGATGTGGAAATGATAGCATTCTGTCATTTTCTTCTTATAAAAAGTAAAATAATTAATAAATAATTAATAAGTAATATAAATATTATCAATATAAATATATTATTAATATAAGTAATTATTAAATAAATGGCGTATGCGTAGCGCGCGCTTGTATTGTTCTTAAATTATTAAATTTTATGAAAAATATGTAAATTTTATAATTTTTCATGCACAATACTTTTCTCTGTTGTTTCTTGTATTTTTATAAATAAATAATTTAAGTCTACAAATAATTTTAAAAAGTTCTTCAATAAATTCAGAATAATAATAAAAACAAATTTTTTTAATTTGAATATTAATGTCTCTTAAAGTCCCGTCCGGATGGATACAACTAGTAGTGCGCCTTCGCAGTTTTCAAAGCACCGCCAAAAACCAAAGTGTTTGGCGCACCCGCCTTGCGTGCCATTCCATGGGCCAAGTCTTTCCGTGCGCCATTTCATTGTGTTCTGTTCATTCGTGAGACAACAGTGTGTTTTCTTTTCGAAAAATTTTTCACATAATTTCGAAAATGTTACGTAAGTACACTTGTTAAATGCTCGCAGAATCAAGAGGCGTCTCATATTTATCGTCAGAAGTAGAAAATGCGCGAATTCTTACTCGCATGAATGATCGCAAGATCAATCACAGGATGTACAGTCTTGTCATATCCGCGCCTCGAGGGATTGATGCTCACCGAGAGATCCATCGATCACTGTCTTAAACATGTTCCTGACCATGCTCGCGAGGATTCGCTCGAGCCATCCGTAGCAATCCACGCTCCCGCAACCAATCCCTTGAGATTAGATCATCGATAGAAGGAATGTCGCAAGTTTACGAGAATCTAACGGAATAAAATGAACTTCTCCTCCCGCCAATACGAGCGCATGGCGAATAACCGAATCGCACATAGCGATTGGGGTGTCGTACCAGGTACGTCTTCTTGCCGACCAAATTCTTTATTGCATTAGCGGTTGAGTGGAGCATGATTCCTCTTCCCGCAAAGTGGACACCGGCATCCTTCGGAGATGGAGACGAGCAGTCGAGGGCGCGGCTTTTCCTCCCATCAAGTACGACAAAATTTCGGCAAATAGAGGACGTAACTGACAATTTCTTCGCAGCAAACGATATCCAAATATCTGTTGTTTTCTCAGTCATCTGCGCAGCACTTTTTGTGGACCGAGGCAACTCTTCAAATGCTGAGCGGTCGAGTTGAACATAACTCTTCCCAAAATATCGAGCGTTCGGATTTTTTTAAATCCATTTACCCTCGGATACTTAGATGCTAACTTCCAATCTTTTCAGATTTTTTCAATCATCCACGTCATCCTTTGAAATTCCTGTATCAGATTTCATTCGGAAGAATAAAAGGTCCCTAGACGATGTCCTTTTTAGACTGTGATCCAAATAGGAAGCAAATGGATCTCATCTATCATGATCCAGGAATCGATGCTGCCATTAAATGAAGGTGAATGTTATGCTTGGTAAAAAGTTTTGATCTTAAAAGAGCAATTGCTCCACAAGTACCGAGGATCAATTCCTTGCTCACGGTTCTTTCTTATTGAGGATTATACAATAAAAAACCTTCCTCTTGAAAAGAATCTATAGATCCTTTTTACATTAATAGCAAATTCGCCAGACTGCACTAGTGCGAATTTTTTCAGTGCCATTCGGCTTGTGCGCATGTACCAGTGCGTTAAGATTGTCGCATTCAGCAAATGAAAACTAACCCAGCGTAGTGCTAATTTTATATCTCAGACCAATCGAATTAAATGAGTTCAAGAAATGTTGCGCTGACGTTTCTAAAAACTGTATAATTTGGCATAGCACCAAAGTGATTCTACACCGTCAGATTCGCACCATGTCAGAGTAGTATTAGAAGGTTGATATACGTGTGCCGATTCGCCATAAGTCAAAAGACTGGCAGACAACCGTGCTCAATGCTTTCGTACACTCAATGCTCTCGGTATCTCGAATAGACACTTTCATCAGGGCCTCAATGTTTTAATGTGCTCGCATGAATTGCTCGAGGTCTACACAGATGTTGGCCGAGCTGAGCGAAATGTTAGACTATGCCGTTGTCAATTTAATAAATTTTTCAGGATGATGCTGAAAAATTATTACGTGCTTATTCCGGAATTTATTAAGGGGATATGCCTAAGTAAAGGCCTTTAAAAAAGGCTTTCTTTATCAATTTTTTTTTAAATAACTATAAGTTTAGAAAAAATATGAATTGATGTATCAATTGCACTTTGAAGATATTTTAAGAATTTTATATGTCAAAAAAAATATAAATATATGATGATGTTGCTCAACATTGTAGACTTCTGTGTTCAAAAAACGGTGTAGAGAACTCAAATTGTAATTATCTAAAATAAAATTTGTTTGAAAATTTCAAATCTATATGAGTGTAGTTTCAGTTAAGAGTAGCGATTTTTTAAAATAATTTAAAAAAAATAATAATTTTTTTATTAAATGTTAAAAAAAAATTTTTATTTCACTATATTTTGAATTTCTTAAACATCTCGCTCCTTGAAAACTAATAATTAAAAAAACATCCCTTAATTGAAACTATATGTTTGTGAAACTATATATTTGTGAAACTACTGTTCTACAAAGTTAAGTAAGTAAAGTAAGTTCTACAATCGATCAAAAATTGTTCGAGTTATAGACACTGTTAATTGAAAAAAAAAACACTTTTGAAAAAAACACGTTCAAAGTTTGAATATTGACGCGTGCCTCGTGCTACGAACAACTAATAACTATCCAACGAACTTTCTAGTTTTGAAACACACACACACACACACACACACGCGCGCGCGCGCGCGCGCACACACATCTGTAAGACGAAATATAGGTATACAAAAAACAAGGTCAATTGTTCCTATGTAAGTTCGGTATAGGGTGACTTCAGCGATTTCAACGCACTGTGCGCCCGTTCCCTAAGACTCATACAACTCGAAAAATACTTCGAATTTTATAAAAATTTTTTAAGAGTATATTTTTAAGACATCAATCCTTCGAAAATTCGATTTTTTGAAAATTTTACTTAGGCTTATCCCTTTAAGTTGTGGACTGAGGACGATCAGGTGGTTGTATCTCAAACATGTGTTTTTATTAAACTCGTGCTTCAATTCGAATCTAATTTGTGGCGCCTTTAATCACCCTTAGTTTCGACTGATGGACCGCGAAATTGTTTGCTTCTATTGTAATTGTCGAATATTATATTAACACGTCTAGGATTTTGGACTTCATCTCATGTAACATCCTATTCATCTCGTACTCATGGACAGAACACTTTCGCTCATAAACAGATAGGTACATCAACTATCTAAATGGGAAGCTTTCTGTTAGGTCATAAATTCTATCCCACATTCAAAGTAGTCCAGTTCCGATCACTACGACGTTGGCAAAGTTAGTGCTAGAAGGTGATTGTTTGGAAACATTATGTGAAGCTGACATGCAAATTATCGCATTATCGATAGGGTTTGCTAGCTTTTTTCAAGAGTGATGGCATCCTAGCGCTTATAAAACTATTAAGTTCCTCAGTAGAATCCGTTCTCTTTTACGCAGTAATATGACATTAAATAACTTATTGCCTTACCAAGAAAGTTCTATTAAGAAAGAAAGAAGATGGCTATGCACTTTGCCGATGATTTACAAATAATAGTCGTTTTCATTTCGTCTTCATTTGAATGAATCTACAGAGATGTTGCTTTCGAGTATCCACTATCCCAATCGGTTCCCTCTTTTCAGTATGCTTGCCATGCAATACGGTTTCTTATACTCCAGAGCATTTGTGAGAGACAAAATCACTTAGCCTAGTTAAGAGTAACGAGTCTGGCCGACGATCATGAAAATCCTCATTCACCTCTAACAGGATCTTGAATAATACAGGCCTGCCCCAAGTCTAACCAAGCCATCAGGATTAAAACAAGTAATTTCGATCGAAAACTTCGTTCAGATACTTCTTTGAACAATTGAGGCACGTCCCAGGAAAAGAGATGTATGCGTAGCTGTTCGTAATCGATAAATCTTTGCTCAAAACAATGCCCGTCGCTTCTCAGCGGAATTGCGAGATCCTCAGAACCAGACAACACTATATTAATAGATGCGGTTTCTTTCAATTTCTCTTTTCACTGAGATCGATAAAACAAATTGGCAAAAGTACAATCGCAATACTGTTTTTGCACCTTCTACCAGTCGACGACTGAGATGTATAATACCATTAGCAGCGACTCCAACCGGTTTCTTTATCAGATTCAACTATGCAAATCCAATCGATGTTCTAATGCTTTGCGTTGTTGATTGGAATTTTACAGTCAATATCATGCACTTTTCTTTGAATCTTCCGTTTCACATCTTCTGGGCCTTCTGCCATTTCATAATCAGGGAGATAGCGACATTCAGATTTTCTCGTTCTCATTATCTATGTCTTTTTCCAATCTTTAGAACTAGAAAAAGACGAAATAAGTTGAACCGAGATTAAAGTTAATCTACATTGATGAAAATGGGCATTAATTCGTTCTTCAGCGACATCTTATCGTTATATTAATCGTATATGTAGTTTTCTAAGCTTCTTTAGGTTTATTAAGGAACATAACGTACGATCCCCCAGGATTAACAACGTTCATTCACAGATTCTCTCAAGGCCCACTGGTGGATGATTACATCCACTTTGGGAAATTTTGATTACAAACCAAAATTCATGTCTTGTTAGATCATTTACCAAATGTAATAATCGAAGAATGTGTATACATACATCGTGTATGCATGCATGCACATTACATCTAAAGTAGCTTCGTTTTATTAAACTTGTATTTCAATTTGGACCTAATTTGCAGCGCCTTTGGTCACCCTTAATTTCGACTGATGGACCGCGAGACTGTTTGCTTTTAATTATTGAATGCTAACACGTCTAGGGCTTTGGATTTCATCTCATGTAACATCCTATTCATCTCGTACTCATACAGAACACTTTCGCTCACAAAAAAAAAAGAAATATTTTGTTACTCCAATTAGAATTATCGCTATTTTCTATAGTTGACAGAAATTTATGTATTGGATTGTCCGGAAAGTTCGTGCCGATTTTGAGGAAAATTGAAACGCAGAAGATTTAAATTTTAGTATACATTTATTAAATTATATAGGTGCCATTCTGTTCTACAACCTTTCTCCATCTTTCAGGCAACTTGAAAATTCCGTCCTTCCAGATTCTCTCAGGTTTTTCAGCGAAAAACTTTTCTAAGTGATTTTTTTACCTCGACCAAAGAGTTGAAGCTTTTTCCATTAAGGAAATTTTAATGATCGAAATAAGTGGAAATCAGAGGGCGCGAGGTCTGATGAATATAGTGGATGGAGTAAAACATCCTAACCGAGCTCCAACAACTTTTGTCGACAAGTTATCAAAGACACATAAGGTCGCGCATTGTCCTGATGAAACACGCCCTTCCGATTCGCTATTTCTGGACGTTTTTGTTCAATTGCTGTCTTCAATTCTTCTAATTAAGAACAATATTTCTCTGAATTTATCGTCTCGTTGTTTGGTAAAAGCTCATAAGCCCTTTCCAATCCCACCAAACACAGAGCATGACCTTCTTTGGAAGACCGGCTTTTGGAGTGGCTAAAGATTCATTCCACTTTTCCCAAGATTTTTCATTCAACATTATTGTAAATGATTCATTTTTCATCCCCCATCACTACTTGCTTCAAAAATGATGTCTCCTCGTTTATAGAGCGAGTCGCAAATGGAAATGCGATCCATCAGATTTTTCTCCGTTAAATCGTAAGGAACTCATACATCAAAACGGTTTATGTAGCCAAGTTTCACAAAATGCTCGTGGATGATGGATTTTGACATATTCAACATTTCTGCTAATTTATGTGTCGTATAAAGTGGGTTATTCTCGATCAATGTTTTAATCTGATCTTCATCTGTGGTAGAGGGCCTACCCGGGTGTTCTTGATCTTCAAGGTTGAAATCATCAGCTTTAAACCTAGCAAACCATTTCCGCACAGTTCTTTCAGCTACAGCACCTTCACCATAAACAGCTATCTTGTTTGCCACTTGTGTGGCATTTTTGCCTTTCCGATAAAAGAAAAGCATTAAATGCCTAAAATGCATTTTGTTTTCTTCCTTATTCAAAGGCGTATAAAACTGACAAAAATTAACATATCGCAATCAAATATTTTTCCAAGTATGTCTGAAGTACGTCTTTTATGTACACGATATGTACGCATATCATTTGTTTTCAATCATTTTGATATATTTAGACCTGATTCCTTACGCCATCTACCAAAAATCGGCACGAACTTTCCGGACAATCCAATATTATACGCATAGAACTTCTAGCATAAATCTAAGTTCTATCTTTGCACATAAAAAAAGGACTTATAAGGGAAGGTTCAACTGTCCGAAACCGATTTGATTCTCCATGAGATATGCTATTAAACATGAAAATCTAAGAGATGTGTATAAAAAAATACGTGCGCTAACTCATGTTTAAGGTGAAACACTCCTTAAAAAAAAACGATATTTTACTTTCGCGAATATCGTCAGAAGTATAAAAGATAGAAAAAAATTTTTTAAACAAAAGTTGTATGATTTCAATAGTATAGTTATGGTTATAGATAAAAAATAGAAAAATTTATTGCATAAATAAAAAAGTTTTGTTTTTTTTTTCGTTTAACAAAATACTCCTACTACCCATAATATTCTTAAATTAAAAAATTTTTTTTTTACCAAATTAAAGATTATTTTTTTACGAATTCAACAATGTATAATAAAATTATATTATAACAGCAGTTATTGCGAGGAATATTGCTCAGTAGTTTAAAGACTTAGGACACTCGCACGCAAGAAATCCGGATTCATCTCTTTGCCGAGGCAATAAGTTTCTAAGATTAAATTTGGGATATTTGGGAGGATTATTAATATTTCAGATTGATTGTATTGAATGTCCGACAACCATAATTGCGGCACGCAATTATCATTTCTGAAATTAATTCATTTACATGAATATATACATACATATAATAGTTCAACATCTTAACATTCAGACCGTGGCACTTCGTATTTAAAGTAATGTATTTAAAAAAAAAGTAAACGGTCTTGTTTTCAATTTTATCATTAATATTTTTAAGATATATAGAGTGTCTGAGATATATAGAGTGTCTGGAAATAATCGCCAAATATTTCATAGGCAAGTAGAGCGGACTAAACTGAGTCGAAAAGTCCTCTACCATTTTGTAAATTTCCCCAAGTAACCGAATACGTGCGCTTGCCCGGCTTATTACTGCGAAATGTATATGCCTACCGATCGCTTGGCGTGCGGGGGAGTTGGAGATTGACTGGCAAGCGTCCCGCGCACCGCTGCAGCCACTACAGCTCGAACGGCGCGCTTGCCAGGCTATCCCCGCTCCCCACGGCCCGTGCGCCAAATCGGTAGGCGTATACACAGTATCACAGTATTCGGCTATCTTTAAGGATTAATATCTCGTTAACTATTTGGGGAAATTTACAAAATGGAAGAGGATTTTTCGACTCAGTTTAGTCCACTCTACTTGCCCATGAAATATTTGGCGATTATTTCCAAACACCCTGTATATACATATTAACCCTATTATTATTTCTTTGATATTTATGCCTAAATTCTAAATAAAATTGTAAGGTTCGTAACATATTCTCGTAAGATTTATAAGAATTTTGAAGTGTTTATACCTTTATACGATATTACAGACAGCTTTTTACCAGCTATAAAATTTACAAGAAATCATAAATATTTACGAATAATCTTACGTCTTACGATACATACGCATAAAGTTAGAATACTGATTGTAAGTTCTTATGAGTTTTACGAGAACAAGTTACGAGTCTTATGATAATTGATCTTATTTAGTAAGTAGAATTAATTCCTTCTATGAATAAAAATTAAAAATAATTTTATTCCAAATCCATTATTTTATAATAAAATTATTGTATAAGATTGAATCTTTAAAAAATAAATTTTTTTTTAAATTGTTGCATTTAAAAATACATTGAATTGTTAGAAAATATGTATTTAATAACTATATTTAATAACTATATTTAATAACTATATTTAATATATATAGAAAATATATTTAAATTAAAAAATCTCTGAATGTCATAAGATATAAGAATGTAATGAGATATAAGAAATAACCTTCTTAAATCACGTATTACGTATCAAAATCGTGACATATTTTTAAAGAAAAGATAAGTTTTTTGAATGATAGGAATAACTGTGAACTTATTTACTTATCATTCATGTAATAATTTCTAAATGTTTATATACAATAAATTTATATTTTGTATCGTTTACTCATTATATTCATTACAATAATGATACTCGATGAAAAAATGTTTTAAACATAATGACTTCTTGCACCATGAACATCTTACTACAGCTATATAAGGTGTGTACAAAAAATTCGTGCATTGAATTTTATTTCTATTCTGCCGATGTGGTAACGCTGTAAGTTTGTACAGTGCAACGTCTCGGGGGAAGCATCATGTGTCCTTAGTAAAAGTTAGACGTCGAGATCTCTGCTTTTCGTGTCTGTTTTTATTAACGTACTTTTGGTCATATTGGAATGGAGCAAGACGTTTTGACGAGCAAAGAACCAATATCAAATTTCTCATAAAACTTGGCAAAAACCTGGCCAGGAAATTCTTCAAATGTTAAAAATAGTGTATAGTGAGTCTGCCATGAAGCATAGAACTGTAAATAAACCGGTTCAAGAAAGGAAGAAAGTCGATGTTGATGCACGAGTGAGATACAACGTCACGTATCGATGAGAACATTTACGTGTTTACGATTTGGTGAAGGCAGACCGTTAAATTACTACTAGAATGGTTGCAGAAAAACTTGGAATAAATAACAGTAATATTCGAACAATTTTAAAAGAAGATTTAAACATGCAGAAGCTGTGTGTAAAAATTGTTCCGAAAGTTTTGACGAGCAAAAACAAAGACGTGTTGCAATGACTAGATCGAAAATGCCCAAGATTCAAATTTTCTCAAAAGGATGATAATCGGAGTTCGTTACGCGCGAATTTTTGGCCAAAAACAATATCACTATCATAGATCACCCTCCCTATTCTAGCACCTGATCCTTGATGACCATTCCCTGATCTAGCATCCTGATTGACTTCTACTTGTTCTTTAAAGTAAAAAAATATCGTGCGGAGTGAACATTTTGTAGTTGTTGATATCATAAAACGAAAAACAATGAAGCTCCTAAAGGAACTGACAAAGAAAGACATGCTTTCAGAAATGGAAGAAGCGTTGAACCAAGTGTATTCTGTCAAGGGGAGAGTATTTCGAAGGTGATCACATCCCCGTTACAGAATAATTTAATTTGGATGTTTGATGAACAGAGTACGAACTTTTTGTATACACCTTGTATTATTGCAACCTTCGATATCACACGTTGTTGAACTTTTGTCTAAACTAAATTCTACTGGATTTTCAAATTTCTTCTGGTCTTTCGTTTATACAACCACTTTTAAATCACAAATATTTAAATAAGTTGTGATATCGCGGAGATGACAATTGATTATGTATCAGAGATTGTAATTTTATTATATTATTTCTTTTATGTAAATTTATATTACTTTCTAATAAAGTAAAACAATATCTAAACAAAATCTTTTAGCAAAATTTTTCCAAATTCTAAATCCGTAAACATCTAATGATTGTATTTTTTCTGTAGTACCTTTCGGTATAATAGTAGTAATATGTTTTCCTGCAATGTTAAATCTGAAATAATATTGGGACAATGTCCAGTCCATGAATCGATAAAAAAAATGCTTTTAAAACCAATGTTTGGAAAATAAGCTTCTTCTAACTACATTTTAAAATGATCTGTAAGAAATACAAATGTTAAATTAATAACTATTTTACGACTATTATGAGATTCGTAAACAAAATATAAAATATATCATAGAAATGATATCACAGAGATTATAATTTCATGATATTATTCCGTTTACGCAAATTTATATTTACTTTTTAATAATAAAATAAATCTGTTGTGAAAGGAAATTTTATTTAATTACCTGAAATCATTTTTCCAAATTTAGATGCTTTTACAATAACATTTATTGGTGTAAATAAATACGACAACGAGATATAAAAAGTTAATAAGAGTCAGAAAACATAAAAAATCTCCATTATTCGTTTAACATCAGTATAATTGAAGATAGATATAAGAATTGTACAAAATAAGAAAATTGAAATGCTACAAAATACAATACTAAGTACAATACATGTTTCGACCTTATATAATATTTAGGCTCTCTTCAGATGTACAAAAAAATTCCGGTGCAACAAAAATTATTATTCAAAAATTAAGAAAGCGACTGTTTCGTTACAGAATTAGATGAGTGTTAAAACAGAGAAACGAAAAATTGGTCGTCAAACATTTTGAAAACAATTTTCCGCTTAAATTCATTTTTGATACCATTTTTGATACCATTAATAATAGAATCAAGGATATCATTCGGAAAAAATTGTTTAGAATCAACAACTTAGAGAATAATAAAGAATAAATTAGTCCATCTTGATTTATCATATCTTATGTACCGATTTTACAAAAAAATTTAAACAATTCAATAGAAATGATATCAATAGAAAAGTGAATGACTGATTGCGAAAATTTTTTCTTGTTTTAATGAGAATATAAAGAAACATAAAATTATTATATAAATTATCAAAATTAAAAAATTTTTTTAAACAAACATAATATATTTTTCTGGTAAAAACTAACCTCAGAGTCAAAAATTGAGAAAAGCCATGTTAATATTTAAAAAAATCAAATTTTGGTATTAAAAGAAGTAAAAATTAATATTACAATTGTAAGTGTGTAACGTTCAATGTATAAAATAAAGAATAAAGAAAACCATCCAACGTTCTCGATGGATTCAATTGTACTGCAATAAATCTTGGCAATGCAAAATCAAACATTGTTTATTATCGGTTTATTATCGGAATATATGATTTATGAAAACCTTCTGTGTTTGTTAAGACTATTACTCTGTTTTTTAATGTTAAGCATCTCTGAGACAAGGCGTTTATTGTACACCAGTTCTTCATCCAAGATTTGAATGTTCCAATCAAAGTCATGATCCAATTGCGATCGATGATCTGTTATTACTGATTTAGATGTTCCGTATATAATTTCGATGTTCTGAAATCCGAGTTTTCAGCTTCCTCTTCGTTTGTCCCATGTAAGATGCATCACAGTCATTATAGTTTATCTTATAAACAACATTAGATTTCGAAAAAAAGTCCAAAAGGTCTTTATGTACTTTGATAAATTTCTTTCATTTATATTATAATAAGAGACTTTGATATCATTTTTATTGATATCATTTCTATTGAATTGTTTAAATTTTTCTGTAAAATCGGTACATAAGATATGATAAATCAAGATGGACTAATTTATTATTCTCTAAGTTGTTGATTCTAAACAACTTTTTCCGAATAATATCCTTGATTCTATTATTAATGGGATCAAAAATGAATTTAAGCGGAAAATTGTTTTCAAAATGTTTATAACAAGAGAGATGTTTTTTGCATGAAAAATAGGATCCGACATCAAAAAAACTCTGTCCATTAAATTAAAAATTATGCCTTTCTTTTGAGATGTCAGATGATTGAAAAAAAATTTAAAAATCTGCTTGAGTTTATGATAGCAGTCGAAAATCAAATGATTATTATTAATAATGATAGAAATATCTAGAAAATTTAACCAATTATGCTCGACTTCCATGGTAAATTGTGTAATGCAGACGAGGATGAAAAGAATTGAACGCGCTGAGAAAATCCATTTTAGACACTGAAATCGCCGCGCATAAATCGCCGACATACTAATAAAAAAATACAATAAAAAAGTACAAAATCCCCAAACAACATCAAAGCTTTCCAATTTTTGCATTACCAAGTCCGCAACAATGGGAGATAAAGAAGAATCCATGGGCGTACCAAAATTTTGTTTATAAATAGTATTGTCAAATATAAAAAAAGTCGAATCTAAAACAATTTAATTGCAGTCAGAAATTCTGTTTTTGGAAGTGCACATTTTTTAAAAATGTAAGTCCAATTCTACTATCATTAATACAGTACATTGTTAAAGCCATTGATATATTTATAAATAGTAACACAACGTCTAGAGAAATTAATTTGTAATTTTCCTTAAAGTAAATTCCTTTAAGTTTATCAACCAGTTGAAAACTATCTTTAATATAATTCTCAGTACTTTTAGTACTTTCTTCAGTAGATTCTTCAGTACTTTCAGTAAAGAATCGTATAAATATTATATAAAAAGGAAGCCATGTAACAGACTATGGACGAAACAATGATCTTAAAAGAACAATTTGGTTTGTGAATTTTAAGAAGTGCATACGCTCTGGGAAGAAATGGCGCGGGGACGGCGCGCGCAAGGACTAGATCCATAGAGTGGCACGCAAAATGGGCGCTTTAGTTTTCGATGGTACTTTGAAAACTGTTATCGAAGCGTGTGCAGGCGCCCTACTACATAGTTATACCCATCCACTAAGGACATAATTAAGATCGAATTTCACTTAGATAAATTCGTTCAATCTAAAAATTTTTCAGCCACATGATAGAATAAGGCAGGTATCTGCAAAATTTGGCAATACTGCAGTTCCTCAAACAGAACAATATATATTATATTTAAAATTTTATACTGATTTTATATTGAAAATTGACGTACCACTTAAAGAAATATTAACTCCTTTAAAAGAGAATACAGAGCACGATGTAATATTTGCAAGGCAGATGCCGATGTTCTAATAATTTTCCTTTACACGTATATTTTGTTAATAAAGTAAAAATATAAACAATTGAACTATATTAATATAAAAATAAATATAATTAAATAAATAAAAAGTCGTTTTTCAAAAATCTGTCTAAAAAAATCTTTTCCATCATCAAAGTAAATCTTTCGTACAATTTGAATTTCACCATTGAATTTCTCACAAAATTTCCTATTAGAAAACACATATTTTAACTTATCTTTGTTCTAAAGTTTCATAACAAAATTAATATTTAAAAATACAATTGCCAAATTCGTACCAGTGTGGAAGTTACGGATGCGCGATTGGGGTACGGAATTTAGAGGTTAATTTTTTGATAATCATACCTTAATACTTTGAACAAAATAATAAGATAAATCAATTGGTGGATAAAAAGCACATAGCTTATTTAAAAATACAATGCTTATTTAAAAAATTATTCATAGTATTTTTTTGAAGCAATTATGTGTTTTCTTTCTATCAATTGATTCATCTCATTATTTTGTTCATGAAAATATTAAATACGATTATCAAAAAATTAATAGTTTACGAGTTATTTAACATTTTATGTCAGAATAAGATATAAAATATTTCGTAAACTATTGATTTTTTTTATACCACTATCATAATACTTTTATATTCAGAATAATTAGAGGAATCATATTGTGTAAAAAAATAACACAATTTCATTTAAAAAGGTGACCTTAAAGTCTAAAAAAATATGATCTTGAGAAAAATTTTTTACTCATTATAATATTTGCCCTTTCGAATCGAACAACTTTCTTCTTTGGTATTTTCTCGTATCATTAAATACGGAAACATTTTAGATGATTAAGTTAGAGAAAAACAGTCTGTGATAAGCATACTATATATATATATACGAGTATATATATTCTATATAAAAACAATGTACATATACAAATATACATATACAGAGTCTCATTTGAAGCTTCGGATGCAATTATCTTCCAAATTAGTCGCTATGATTCCATTTAGAAGAATAAAGGTCATTTTGAAATCTTGGAAGCACGTTCACTTTTAACAAGGATTTGTGATCATCAAAAGATATCCCCCTCGTATTTATTAAATTAAGTTCTATTTGAAATACTTTTTGGAATAACGATAGTTTGGGAAATAATTGAATCCGAAGCTTCAGATGTAACATCTTGCGTACGTGCTATTTTTATTATATACTTTCCGATGTTCATGCAGATTTCGAAAAATAGATTTCGTGATAAAAAATGTATATAAACGTATATAAATGTACAAAAAACATATATAAACGAAAAAAACATAAAGGAGAAAAATATATAGATCATAACGGAGGCAATTTTGTTAAAAGTTGTAGTTATTATTTTTCAAAAACGATAATAAACAAGCCATCAATTAATTTTCAAAACAATGAACCTAACATGAATCTATCCGCTTCATTGTAAATTCGGAAGAACAGATTACCTGAGAAAGTAATCGTTAACGAAGTCAGGATGCTCGTCAAGCCAAGCCTCCATACGGGCGTATTCTGGATCGTACGTCCAAGTCGATGTCGAGGAATAATAAACGCCGCCACCACTGCCACTGGTTCCATCCTGTTGCAGCATACTTTGACTGGCTACGCTACTCTGGACGCCCTGTATTCCTTGTACACAAGGTCCCGCCGTTTCCGCCGTCATCCTCGGCTCCTCGATGCTCCGCAAGTACAGGCCTGTATTTTTGCCACATTTTATTTGTTAATTATGCGAATTTAATAATCTTGTATTGTAATTTTGAATTCATGTAAAGTATTTGGATTTCTTAATATGGCCATCTCTTCTCAATACTGATGATAGCTAAGTCTGTTGATACATTGTAAGGTGTAAAAAGATACCATATTCAATGAAACTAATATCGTATTATTCAATAATTTCATGTTTTTCAATTCATTGACTAATTGAGCGCTGTTTTTTTACGAATTTTATATTATTGACAAATATTATTGCGAATATAGTTATTGATTAATTTATTCATTGAAAAGAGCCATTTATGGTCGAAACGTTTGAATTTATTTAATCGATTTCATGATTATATTATATTAATAAATAAATATATTATATTAATTAATAAATAAACAGCGATCAATTAGGCTATAATAGCTCTGAATTTATATTGTACCAAGATGAGATTATGTTTACTTTTTGAGATTAAATTTACATGCAAGTATATGTATACAAATATTTCTCCAGCATGCTCATTGACCTATTACCTTTTTGTGACCATTAAAATCGTAATTTTTTAAACTATTATATTCTTGTTTTTGAGAAAAGTCTGTGATAAGATTTGTATACAGTAGGTCAAAAAAGTGTTTGCGAACCTTATCTGTTACTAAGTTATACTTGAAAGGTTACATTTTCAACATCTTTTTTTCTTTCTTATTTCATCGTTAACTTACCATAGAATTTTGCACACGTCAATTTCGGTACTTCAACTTCATACACTCAGCTAAAAGTTAATGCCCAAAGAAAACCATCAAAATAAATGGTTTTATTATGTAAAATTAATTAAATCCGTTTTATTACTAAAATACTATTGATTTGCAACATTTTCTAAGATACACACAAAATTATAATTAAAAAAAAAACGCTTTCTCTCTCATTTGGGCATTAATTTCCTTATTTTTTAAAACGGTCACCCAATCCAATCTCGTACCCCATTTAAGAGCTTGACCTCTGCAATCGTACGAGAACTTCGATGATTCAAGAACATTGAATATTAGTATATTAGGTGTACAACTTTGCTTCCGCCGTTTTCCTATAGATGGCTTTAGCGGTAAGTGATGGTCGAAATAAATAGATCATAGACGTCATACAATAAACTTGGGCATCTGTCAACATAACCCCATAGAAACATCGATTTATGTCTGCATCATAAAGTTATTCTCGATTGAAAATGTCAGTTTACGAGCCAAATTCTCGTCATTTGCGGGAGGTTTTAATTTTTTGCTTCAATATGAAGAAATCTGCGGCTGAGGTTCATCGAATGCTCTCAAATACTTATGGTGAGGCCGCTATTAGTGAAAGAACGTGTCGTGAGTGGTTTCAACGCTTCAAGAACGGTGATTTTGACGTCCAAGGTCATGCTCTGTATTTGGTGGGACCAGCTCGGCGTAGTGTATTATGAACTGTTAAAACCGACTGAAACAATCACAGGCGATCGGTATCGAACGCAATTGATGCGTTTGAGCCGAGCATTGAAAGACAAACGGCCGCAATGAGAGACATGATAAAGTGATTTTGCAGCATGACAATGCTCGATCTCATGTTGCGAAAGTGGTCAAGACATACTTGGAAACGTTGAAATGGGAAGTCCTACCTCACCCGCCGTATTCTCCAGACATTGCTCCCTCTGATTATTACTTGTTTCGATCAATGGCACACGGCCTGGCTGACCAGCCCTTCCGGTCTTATGAAGAAGTAAAAAATTGGATCGATTCGTGGATAGCCTCAAAAGATGACCAGTTTTTTCGACGCGGGATTCGTACGCTACCCGAAAGATGGGAGAAAGTAGTGGCCAGCGATGGACAATACTTTGAATCATAAATGTATAACCAGTTTTTTATAATAAAGCCTCGAATTTCGAAAAAAAACGGCGGAAGCAAAGTTGTACATCTAATATAACTGTTAGTATACATTGGGAGTACAAATAAGTTTCCGCCGTTTGCAAAAGACGGCGCCACTAATAAACTATAATTAAAATTTGATGTAAAACGATATATCATAAGATTGGACATCCGGCAACACCATAACCTTGAAATATTAGCGATTTTGTATCAACATCATATATTTTTTTTTGTACGAAAATGTCGAGTTTTGAATCGAATAAGCGTCATTTGCGGGAACTTTTCATTTACTTTTTTAATTTGAAGACTTCTGCAGCTGAGGCTCATAGATTGCTTGTAGAAGCATATGGTGATGCTGCCTTAAGTGAGAGAAGTTGTCGTGAATGATTTCAAAAGTTTAAAAACGGTGAATTTGACGTCGAAGACAAAGACCGTAGCGGAAGGCTGAAAGTGTACGAAGACGCGGAATTGGAAGCATTATTGGATGAAGATTCGTACCAAATGCAAAAAGAACTTGCATTTACATTAAGAGTGACTCAACAAGCAATTTCATATCATTTGAAATCATTGGGAATGATTCAAAAGCAAGGGAATTGGGTTCCATATGAACTGAAGCCGAGAAACGTTGAACGCCGATTTTTCACATGTGAAATGCTACTTGCCAGGCATAAACGAAAGGGTTTTTTGTATCGTATAGTCACTGGTGATGAAAAATGGATCCACTATGATAACTCAAAGAAGAGGAAATCATGGGAACCACTTGGCCATGCTTCAACATCGACAGCCAAGCCAAATATGCATGGAAAAAAACTTATTATATGTTGTGTATTTGGTGGAATCAACTTGGTGTCGTGTATTGATATGAGTTGCTCAAACCGAACGAGACCATTACTGGGGCTCTCTACCGAACACAATTGATTGAGCCGAGCACTCAAGGAAAAACGCGCCCACTACTACTCCAGGCATGACAAAATTATTCTCCTGCATGATAATGCTCGACCACATGTTGTGGCGCCAGTCAAAACCTACTTAGAAACACTCAAATATTGGGAAGTTCTACCCCACCCGCCATATTCTCCAGACATTGCTCCTTCCGACTACCACTTGTTCGATGACGCATGGCCTGTGAGTAGCACTTCACATCATATGAAGATACCAAAAATTGTATCGATGATTGGATAGCCTTAAAAGATGAAGCGACGCGGTATCCACATGCTACCAGAAAGATGGGAAAAAGTAGTGGCTAGCGATGGCTATTACTTTGAATAAAATTATGTACTGTTCTTTCACAATAAATGCTTAAGTTTTGATAAAAAAACGGCGGAAACTTATTTTTACTCCCAATAATTGTGATATATCTGAATAGGGTTTCAACATCTTTAAGACTGTGTGTGAAACATCTTTTTGACAAACTCTAGCCTGCGTTCGGAAATATCTGGGTGCCCTCGTGTTTCATCTTATCCTTGTTTTACATTGGGTGAACAATAAAGATAAAACGATACATGGGTTTCCGAACAGCAGGCTAGATAGTTTGTCAAAAAGATGTTTCACGCATATAGTTAAAATATATTTCTTTCATAAATGAATCTATATTCAACATTTCAGAGTTAATTCTCAATTATAAAGATTAACATTCAAGTGACTCTTACACTCAATTTTGAAAATAATATTCAGAGGTTTAAATCATTTAAGTTTTACATTTATCTATTGAATGTCATATATAAGTGTTGAGAATAAACTGCGGATATTATGATGTATACACCAAACTATTCACCGAATTTAATGGTCACCCAACCGATACTCATACTTGATAATCAATATTCAACCGACACTCAATATTGATGTTAACTGATACTTAATGCTTAAGTATCACACCCAATATTGATTCAACGCTCAACTTTGATAGTAAACACCTAAATTTGAGTATTAACACAAAAAATTAAGAGTTTTTTTTCGTAAGGGCATTATATTAAAAAATTAGACATTTCTATGGTAACTCGATTTATTAAAAAATCACCTGAAGTATCAAAATAGAACATAGAATAGTATACATGTCTATATGCAAAAAGTATTATTTATTAATTTAATTGTTTTTTATTACTAAATGTTTAATTTTCATTAATTTTTGTTGCCATTTTAATTATAGATTTTTAATTGTACTAATTTTAAGTAAACTTAAATATGTCACAAAAAATTGCATCATGATTCACAATTAGATTTTAGAATCAGATGTGAATCATCAATTATAATTTCGTTATATATATTAAAATATACATATGCAAATCATTTTTATTATTCTTATGGAATGCAATAACGCTACCAAAAAGAATAAAGCCTTTGAATTGATCCGCAATTAGAAGAGACCGGGGCAAGTTGTTGTACGGGGTATGTTGTTATAATTAATTTTTTTAGTTGCCACAAGTGACAGATTTTTATGAATTTTTATATGATTCTTATACTTTACAATTTCACTTAGTTTAACCGCCATATTTGAACTCTAAAAGATGTTTACGTATGTTTTCTTGATTTTCACTGTTAAAAATAAATATTTCATTGTATAAATCACTTGTGTTATTTTATATATAAGCATGGCGTATCCAGGAGGACGATTTTGGAAGTTCAAACTCCTTCCAAAATTTTTATTAATTATTTCATTTTGAAAGAGTTCTGTTAGCACACATCCTGATAGCATACACCCACAACGATGTGTAATAATTTTTCATTGCTTTGCTAATGAGAATATTTTGAATTGGCAATGTACAGCCGATCACAGAAAAATGCAACTTTTTTTCGATGTGTTTCAGAACTCAGCTTTGCTAGAGCGATTGAACGTAAATGGTTAGATCCATAAATAAGAATCAATCACTCAATGAACAAACTGTATTCCAAAATCCATCGAAAAAAAGTATTGCAATCTTTGCATGACCAGCTGTACATGCTCTATCAAATTCCTCTCTTTCATTTTTAAATATAAAAAATATACAACTTTTGACTTTGTGTGAGTTTTTTGCTGTCACAAAAAATATTGTTTTCTTCTCATTATAAGACCAAGTAAGTAATTTTATTTCTGTTCATTCGAGTTTTGACAAAATATACCATACGTAGGAAAAATTTTCGATTTTTGTTCCGCGCAAAAAACAGAATATAATTGATACATTTTTGTAGTAAATGTGTTGTTCTTAAAAAAATTCTTTAAAAAAAGAAATAAAAATTACATGATGTGCAAAACGTAACAATTTTCCTCTTCAAAATGAGGTAATATTACGAGGAAATATTAAAAGTTGTAAGAATATTCAAATTCATTAATGTTAAAAATTATCATATTTACAAACATGTTTATTATATATATTAATGTTTGTAAATTACAACAACAAAATTGGTGCAGTGATGTTCTTTTCAGTAAGACAGCAAAATTCTTTTTTTTGATTGTTATTCCAATTGGTATATGGTACATCCCTGAGTTGATTAAAAACCTTATCTGAAAAAAACGATACGCCCATGTATATAAGTGAGAAGTATGTTTTGACTATATAGAAAACTGGACTGCAAGTCCCCGTCCTTTTTACTCTTGAAACGAGTATAATGAACATCCTATATCATATCAGCTTCGCCTTTTGCTTAAAACGCAGGAAATTCAAATATTAATATCAGAGAATAAGTAGATTCGTGGTTAATTAACGATATATTATATTACTTCAGATTTTATAATTTATTGTAGAAAGAGAAAATAATGATATAAATAAAACATAAATATAAACATAACATTCTAAATTATATTAAATATATAAATATTATAAAAAATATTGTTATGTTAATTTTATATTGATATTTATACTTTAAAAATAGTACAAGAAAATGATTTCAACGAATTTAAAAATTAAATATAGATAAGAAAAAGTTAGAAACATAAGAAATATATACATCTAACATTAAAATATAATAATGTAATATAAATAATGTAATATAAATGTAAACATAATGTTATAAATATTAAATAGATATTAATAAACAATATTATCATATTTAACATTATACTGATCTTTAAAAATAATATGAGATTATATGATTTTGCTAATATATTAAAAAATTCTCTAAAATACAGATAAAAAAATAATTTTATTGGACAATCAAAATAATTATGCAAGATTCTCAAGTATAATAATGCTGCAAGAATTATGATATTATATAAATAACTAGCTTATTTTAACGTTCTACATAATTATTTTGATAGTTCAACAAAATTAAAAATAAAGATCACTTTTATTATCAAAGATCTATATATCTTTAAATGTTTTATTTGTCTATTTATCTACCTTTATCTGTCAGATTTATATATTTTTTATCCATTTTATATACTTTTTAAAATTTTTATTGTAATTTTATAAAATTAATATTTTGCATACAAATGACAAAAATTTCGGCTATCGGATGTTTGAATTATGTGAAATAATTCATGATCGATATTTTAATTTTTGGGTAAGGAACATGGTGGCTGACATGTGAATTTTACTAACAGTCTAGGTTTTAATCAAAGGAGATATGTGATTATCCTTTTGTATATTTCTTTTATATATTGGGTATGGGAAAAAGTTTGATTTTTTTAGCAAAATTAAAATGTTTTTCTTGAAGTATTGAAATCAATTTATTTAAACCAAATATGCTCCATTATTTTCTATAATATTTTGCCATTTTTGGGGCAGAGTCATAATTTCATCGCGATAGAACTTCTGTGGTTTCTGATCGAAAAACTGTTTCAAGCTGATTTTCACAGGCCTCTTTTGAAGCTAGCTTTACATCATTAAGAGAATTCTGCAGAAACCTAAACAAATGATAGTCTGAGGATGCTATGTCAGGACTGTACGATGGATGCATTAAAACTTCCCAGCCTCTCCCAAGCTCTCGCAATTTTTGCCGAATCATCAAAGATGTGTGTGATCGAGCGTTGTCCTGATGGAAGACGACACTTCTCCTATTGATTAATTCTGGCCGCTTCCTCTCAATTGCTTGTTGTAATCTCTGCAGTTGTTCACAGAGTTCGGAATTAATTGTTTGATTGGACGATAACAGCTCATAGTGACCACACAACATCACCTTCTTCCTCGTCCAGGTTTTGCGATTGTTTGCGCCTTCTCTCCTTTCTTTATCCATGATCTTTTTCTAGTTGTCGTAGGTGATTCATTTTTCATCACCAGTTATCATTCTCTTCAGAAATGGCTCAATTTCATTCCGTTTCAGTAGCATATCACAAATGTTAATTCGGTCCATCATGTTCCTAACACTCAACTCATGAGGAATCCAAACATCGAGCTTCTTTTTGTATCCAGCTTTGTGTAAATAATTTAAAACTGTTTTGTGATCGATATCTAGTTCTCTGGCAATCTCCACAGTGTTCACATGTTTATCACGCTCGACTTTTACCATGATTTCATTGGACTTTTCAATGATTGGTCGACCGGAGCGAGGTTAATCTTTCACATCGAAATTTCCAGCATGAAAGCGAGCGAACCATTTCCGTGCTGCTGATTTTGATAGAATCTTCACCGTAAATAGCGCAAATTTTTTCATAAGCCTGTGCAGCATTCTTGCCTTTATCGTAGTGATACTGCAAAATGTAGCAAATTTTTTCCTTATTTATTTCTATTTTCAAAATAAAATAACTTTTGATCTACTTCACTGATTTCAATCTTTTCGGCTCAAAACAAAAGTTAAAATGTCTTTTTAAACACACGTCTAGTGTTGCCGATGCGATTAGTTGTTGCCGACTGTCGAGCATTTAATGCCATCTAGCGGGAAAAACGCCACGAACTTTTTCCCATACTCAATACATGTCATTATAATAACACATTGTGTTTGAATCGATGTACTGGTTTTCGATCTGTATTTTTTCGAATTGAAAATGTAATTTGTTACACTTCGATTGGAGCATGTTGTTACAATGTAACACTTACTTCATTGAAAACAATTATTTTTTCTTCTGAATGATACACTACCATATAACTTCTATAAATAACTATAAATAAACTTCGTCACCATGTTTGAAGACAGCGCTGAGCAGCGCCATATTTGTGTTCACTCACTCTTGCATATATAAACTATAAATCAAATGGATAGTTAGTGTTTTCACATTTTTGCGATATTCATAGACAGGACGCTATGTGAACTGAATCAAAGACAGCTCGGAATCAGGATTATGAAAATTTTGCGATTCTAATCGAAAACGCGAGATTCTGACTGAGGAGTTTTCGACTGCGATTCATGTGTTTTTACTAGTATGGTTTTCGAGCGAAATGAGCTTTCTGTCTATTTCTCTAGAAGGGAAATTTCTTCAGAATGTGAACCGTACGAGAGGAACGGGAAAATGAATTTTTACGACTAATCACAGTGTAAGTCTATAAGAAAAATCGATAAATTCAAAATGTCCTATTACTTATATTGTGAAAACGTGACAGCACAGCTGTGAATAGTGAGTTGAAAAGTGGAACTTCATTGAATATTTTTGAGATCCTAATACCATAGCAAGCCGCAGAAATAAGCAAAATCCAAACGAATTAATAGACATATACACACAACCTTTCCAATTGAATAAGAGTATCTACATATCTAGTGCATTAATTTCGGTCACTCAGGCTAAGAACGTTATTATTTTGCAATTCTGCAAAATAATATTTGTTACATTTCTATTCAGTTGATCGTTTTTTCTTTACTTTTGTAATTACTTAATTTAGCCTAGAATAGGTATAAGCAAATGCGAACTAGTCGCATTTCGTGCAAGGCGCCTGACATGCGCTGACCAATCAGAAACTGGGAAAGAATCGGCTCGGATCTAAAATTAATTAATTAATATGTAACTTTAAAACCTTATTAAATAATAAGAAATTGATTTAAATCCTTCGAATCTGAATAAAATTTGTTACTTCTGTTTACTTCTGTGCCAATTCCAGCTTGGCACGACCGATATTTCTATGGGAAATTTAATGCTCAAAGACATGTATTGCCAATTTCTAGAAAATCGAGACCCTCCTCCCCTTTACACCCAACTCGCGCTAATATAAACGCGGCGAAAGTCGAGCGAATCGATCATTCTTTGATTCATTCGGATCATTTCTTGATTCATTCTTCGATTCAGCATGGATCATTCGAATCTCAGTGCGGAGCGGGACACGTCGAAAGTTGAAAATCTCGGAATATCTCAAATAATTATAATATAATATTTTTTAGTATATAATAAATACGCATATCTCAGTTTCTTTCTCACTCTATTTTTTCTTCTATTCCTCAAGAGAGCTAACTGCGTTTGTAGAAACTGTTCAGTCCTTCCTTTCACATGTTAACTTCCACATGTAACTTCTAGTCAATTTATCTTGATTTCTCATTAAATCATTTGCGAATAGCCGTTTTGCATCAAACTCCGAAAACCCTCAAATCTTCGATGATCCCTTCGAATTGATTTCAATATTCCCGACAATCGGCATTTTGACAGAATACTTTGTAAATAATAAAGATACCCATCCATTCCTCTCTATTGGTACAAAATGATGAAATTGCTTGAATTGCTCTAATTTAAAAATTTCTTGTTCAAGAAATATAAATTATTCAAATTAATTTCTATCTTTATAACTCAAATGCTAAAAATAGAATTGACAATGCTCTATACTCCGATTATTCAAATTTTGTCTCGTTAATATCATCTAAATTCCTAATGATATTTAATCTCAATATTAAGAATACAAATTTAATTCTCAGCTAATATTAATTCTCAGTAATATTAATATCTATTCAATTAAATTTTCTGTAAGAAAATCTTGTAGCATGCGATACGCCGACGTCAGCAGTCCCACGGTTTTGCCGTTCGACCTGAGACTCGCTCCACTCTGATCGATACCTCCCCCACCCTAATAAACAATCCATCACTTTTCCAATCTCAGTCACGCTCACATATACGCGTCATACCATCTCTTCATTCCTTACGGCAAATACAATATAATATCTCTAAAAGGCGATAAGAAAATGTGCTTCTCGAATAAAACCTAAGTTCAACTCAATTAATAATAATTTTAATTTTTTTTCTAAGATATTTTTATTGAAGTTCAATCCAAGTAATGGCAACTTCAATTCTCTGTCAAAAATTATTACTTCTCGAAAAAACTAATGTATCAAATGAAAACCTGATGCTACAATCTTAACTAATCAAGTTAAATTTTATCAAATTAAAAAATAAGTAAACACAAGTGATATAATACCTTTTGTTATTTACTTAACTCTAATGATATGTATCTTCTTTATTAAATATTTATACATAAATAAAAATCGATAACGAATAAATCATTCTTTCATTATCATTTTCTAACTTAGTTAACAAATAGTTAAAAAAGTTAAAAATAATGTCGTTTCCGTTTTAACTCCTTTTGTTAAGCGTTAAGTTATAAACAAATGAAGAGCGAAGATAAATAAATACTTTATTTATAAAAACTTTATCATATATTATTTTCAAGTTTACAAGGGGAATTATCAGAGCTGATACTTAAAAAATTGAAAATTAAGGATATGGAAATATCGCTGGACAGAATTTTTTTCTGACTGATAAAGATACCAAAAAAATTAGTATCTAAATCCAAGATACTAGTTCTGGAGTATCCCTTGTTAACAAATATCAGTATATAATTTCGTTTCTATCTTATCTCCTTTTTTTCAAATATTAAGTTATAAACAAATCAAAATTGAGGTCGAATAGATCATTTTGCTATTATCATTCTATTTTCTAACAATTAGTTAATAAATACCAACGTATAATTTCGTTTCTATCCGATTTTCTTTTGTTAAATATTAAGTTATAAATGAATGAAAATCAAGAACGAATAAATCGCTTTGCCATTATCTTTTAGTTTAGTTAATAAATATAGTTTATATAATTTCGTTTCCTTTTGATCTTCTTTTCTTATGTAAGCTAAATAAATAAAGATCTCTCTCGATGACATATAAATTATTTTCTCAATTAATTATCATTAATTCCTAACTTAGATAACAAATACCTGCGCACAATTTTCGTTTGATTTCTTTTTGTTATATTAAGATATAAACAAATGGATATCAAGGTTGAATAGATTACTTTTTCATTATCATTTTTTAGTTTAGTTAACAAATACCAGCGTATAATTTTTATTATGTATTAAGTTATAAAAACAATTTAATAGAAATTAAGGCTCAAGTGAGGTATTTATCACATACAATTGCCTTAAGAACCAGATACGAGGTATTATATATAATGTGTATAATTATAATTTATTGGATTAAATAATAAAATAATTGTTTCGATCCATGCTTGAGATTCTCTTCAGTGTAAAATATAGTACAGTCCGATAAATTGATAAACAAGATTTGTATAAATCATATAATCAATGCGTTTTGGAGATTCGTATAAATCTCCAAAACGCATTGATTATATAACGTATCGATAATGTGCAGTATTAAAACCTGCATTGCGCACACTTTAAATCTAGCAATGAAAATTTTACTGTTAACAAAAATGAATAGCAAAGTCATTGTTTTAAGTATGAATTTTCACTGTTTTGAAGTTAGTCTGTCTATTCTTACTTAAAAGAGTGAACTATTTCATTCGATTAATCGAAGTGGTTTAAGCATCAGTTGATAATGCATTGCAAAATGCATTGAATATTATTGCAAAGAGTAAATTTAGCGACATAGCGCACCGTCGTATATTTATTGTTTGTCATTACGGGCAAGACGCATCTTGAGGCACATATGATATAAACATAAGAGACAGAATAAAATAATTAAAAAAAATAATAATAATTAAAAAAAATAATAATAATTAAAAATAAGGTTAATAGGTTAATAAATTGATAACATGCTCTGTTCAAAATCTGTCTCCGTAGGCTTTGTCATTCGGATTTGGAATGATTTATTCTATCATTATTCTAATCTCCAAATCCACTCCTTTTTAGAGTAAATTTTTTACTCTAATTCTTATTAAATGGCTTTTCCATTCCCATCTTGCAATAAAATTTATTGGTAGTAACATTGGCGCAATTGTCAATGTCTGTATTGAAATTTCAATTTAATGCAGTGAAATTTCATTGCTACGGATTTAGAGTGCAATGTTCCAACAAATATCATTAAGCTTCCAAGTTTATTAAACGAACAACGTTATGTCAGAAGATTAAAATAAGACAAAGAAATTAAAATAAAAATTAGACTTACATGATAATCGTTGTTGAACATATTGTTAGAGATGATAACTATATTGTTTAGTAAACTTGGGTGCTTAATGATATTTGTTGAAACATTGTGCATCGGGCTGTAATCAAGGATGCCAATTCAGAGACGGTTTATGACATCAAGATCAATTAGTCGGTAGATTAGTGTGCCACTAGCCACACACTTAAGCATGAGTCGTCTGTGTGACATATATTCGACTCATGTTTAGATGTAGCTACTGGTCGGGTTAGACTGTCGAATGATGTTGAGCGCGATGTCGTAAATCGTCCCCAAATTGGTTAAGATAAATCCTTAACTGTAATATTGTACATTAACGATACATTATAATCATTGTGTTTTGAACGAAATTTTGTTAATCAATTCGAACTATATTATATTTTACATCGAAAAGGATTTCAAACATAGATCGAAACGTTTGTTTTGTCAATTAGCACGACCTAGCACGAGATCATCATTAATATTAATAATATGTTTAAATGTGTAGACTGTAAATGCATGATATAATATTTATATGAAACATAAAAGAAAGTTCTAATCAAACAAGTAATCGTGTGAAATGATTTATCATATTACTGTATTATCATAGATTATGTGCCTTCTGAAATCTTCTGAAATCTTCGAATTGTCTGTTTGCAATTTATTGATGTGTGGAATAAAGCTCTGCCGTTGAATGTAAAGCGACTATCTTGCTAATCATCATCGCTCTCGTTGACTTAACATGTTTATTAATTTGAAATTAAAATTGATTTATTAGATTTCTGTCCAATATTAAAAAGAGACGCAGATGTGTGTGTGTCATGCTATCTTATGTGATACGAGTGTATTTATCACTTGTAAAGAAAAATATCAATGCATGTAAATATCTCGACAGAAGTACATTTATTTCTCACATGTTAACTGAAATTGTACAATGATTTTTTAGAATTGAACTGTTTTGCAGCGTGCTGTGCGTTAAGTTGTTATTATCAAAATCGATGAATTTGAAATGATAAGCTAACACAATCAAAGTGTTTGGGGATTGTAAGAAAAGGAAAGAAAGGAAGAGGAAATCGATAATAATGTAAACGAAAGATATAACGGAAAGATCTTAGAAAGGGAATAATAGTAGTAATGTAATATAGGAAGGTATGCATCCGAGAAAGATTCTATATCTTTTTGTTTGTTAAAGCTCTGCTATTATTTTTTGATATGAATTTTAAAAGTTAATCTTTTGTTGTAAAAAGGCTCGTTATCTAAAATTTGTATGTTGTATTCATTGTGGGTGATGTGTTGTTTGGAAAAAACAGAAGATGAGTCGGTTTGTTTTATTGATGTCTATTAGGTGTACAACTTTGCTTCCGCCGTTTTCCTATAGATGGCTTTAGCGGTAAGTGGTGGTCGAAATAAATAGATCATAGACGTCATACAATAAACTTGGGCATCTGTCAACATAACCCCATAGAAACATTAGTCGATTTGTGTCTGCATCATAAAGTTATTCTCGATTGAAAATGTCAGTTTACGAGCCAAATTCTCGTCATTTGCGGGAGGTTTTAATTTTTTGCTTCAATATGAAGAAATCTGCGGCTGAGGCTCATCGAATGCTCTCAAATACTTATGGTGAGGCCGCTATTAGTGAAAGAACGTGTCGTGAGTAGTTTCAATGCTTCAAGAACGGTGATTTTGACGTCCAAGGTCATGCTTTGTATTTGGTGGGACCAGCTCGGCGTAGTGTATTATGAACTGTTAAAACCGACTGAAACAATCACAAGCGATCGGTATCGAACGCAATTGATGCGTTTGAGCCGAGCATTGAAAGACAAACGGCCGCAATACAACGAGAGACACGATAAAGTGATTTTGCAGCATGACAATGCTCGACCCCATGTTGCGAAAGTGGTCAAGACACTACTTGGAAACGTTGAAAAGGGAAGTCCTACCCCACCCGCCGTATTCTCCAGACATTGCTCCCTCTGACTATCACTTGTTTCGATCAATGGCACACGGCCTGGCTGACCAGCACTTCCGGTCTTATGAAGAAGTAAAAAATTGGACCGATTCGTGGATAGCCTCAAAAGATGACCAGTTTTTTCGACGCTACCCGAAAGATGGGAAAAAGTAGTGGCCAGCGATGGGCAATACTTTGAATCATAAATGTATAACCAATTTTTTACAATAAAGCCTCGAATTTCGGAAAAAAAACGGCGGAAGCAAAGTTGTACACCTAATATTAGCAGATGTTTAACCTCTCTGAAACCGCCAAAATCAGCTGTCACTATGTTCACAACAGCTGGAGCCATCTTTAGGGAAACGGACCGAACTAATTTGTACTCCCAATATCTATACAATTATATGTATCTCGCTCGAGAGTCTGAAAGAATCTGTGCGCATAAGATTCGTGTATGTAGACGCCGGATTTCATTGGCATGAAATCGAAACGGTATTCAAAAGCCGTATTCGACGGGCGCGGTGATAAACTCTCATTATATCGAAGCCCGCCGATTTCTCAAAAACACGAGTGAAATTGTGCTCGAGCGCGAGCAAAGTGTAATGCAACTCTGTAAAGATAAAGGCTGGTTTTAATGGCGAGTTCGTAGCGGGTGATAAACATGCAAAAGTATCGCCTAGAATTTTAAAGTCTTTCGATGCACTGATTTGCGCGAGTGGTATCATGCATCGAGCCTATCCTAGCATCGCTAGAATAGTTTCAGGAATAGCGGATGGGAATTGTCGATTATACTGAATTAACGGTGGACGCTAACAAGCACAATCCTCTGCGCGCTGGATGTCATACCAAATTTCCGCGATTTGCGTTGCATACACGTAGTGTTTCACAATTTAGCTGGCTACAACGCACATTTCATTATCAAAAAAATTGGCATTGCGTATAAAGGACGCTTTGATCTGCTAATAACAAAGGAAAAATACATCTCATTTACCAAACACATTGATAGTATCAAAAAAAAACGATTAAAAAATTGCGAAAAATTATGGTTTATCAATTCGTTTAGATTTCTTGCCTCAAGTTTAAACAAATTGGCATCATTTCTCACCAAAAATAAGTTATGGATACTGCAACGCGAATTTTCCAATTTATCCGAAGAAAATTTTAATCTTTTAACATGAAAAGAAATCTTTTCTTTAAGGGTAAATTGCGTCGAAAAGGAGCTGTGTTTACCACATCGTGAGTCAAGTTCATTGACAGACGACATGGTATCTGAAAACGATTACGCACATGCCGTCAATGTGTGGCAGCGAATATAATGACCTCGGCGAATATAATAATCTATATCTGAAAACAGATGTTTTGTTGTTAGCCGACGTCTTTGAAAAGTTGCATCGCGAGTTACGGACTAGATCCCGCATATTATTTATACACTTTATCGAGCTTCGTGGAACGCCATGTTGAAACATACAGGTAAACATTTGAACTTCTTCCAGCCATTGACATGTTTATTGAGCGCGGTATACACAGTAGTCTGATTCAATCTACAAACAGATATGCTCGAGCCAACAACAGTATACTGCGTATACCGCGCTCAATAAACATGTCAATGTCTGGAAGAAGTTCAAATGTTATACCTGTATGTTTCAACATGGCGTTCCACGAAGCTCGATAAAGTGTATAAATAATATGCGGGATCTAGTCCGTAACTCGCGATGCAACTTTTCAAAGACGTCGGCTAACAACAAAACATCTGTTTTCAGATATAGATTATTATATTCGCCGAGGTCATTATATTCGCTGCCACACATTGACGGCATGTGCGTAATCGTTTTCAGATACTATGTCATCGTACGATCTTGGCTTTGAGCGACACGGCCCATGCGTGCTTACTCAGCACATCGATTGTGAAAATGCAGTGGTAACCTTTATCGAATCGTGTATGACACATCTCGATCATCCGCCTGCTACAGATCATCGTATTCGTATTTCGCGAAAAATTTCTTCTCGCCGGAGCGTGCAATTCATTAACTAGCAACCGTTTCTCGGACATTGCAAATAATTATTCAGCATGATAATTATTCATGCACTTCTCGAATCATCTTTTCAAATTCGTTTAGCATAACTTGCACATTATTTTGTAAAGCTACAATTTTCCTCTCGATTTTGTTCGGACGATCTTTCAAATTTTGAATATTCTGCACGTATCATTTGTTTGCTGCATCAGCATCATCCATCGGCTAATCGTCGAACCTTCCGCAATTTTGTGTCAAAGTCGGCTGTGACTATGCAAAAAGCGTTATCGCACACGTAATTTTTGAGCAATCCGCCACTGATAATGCGATTTGCTTCCTCCTTCAAGCGATAGTCCAAACTTGTTGATCATTGCGATTTCGATTGAACGATGTGTGCAGAACAAAGTTAATTTATAATCAGACCGACTTCGCGAAGTTCCTTGATAATCGATAGAATCTTGTCTTTTCGACGTTGTCCTCGTAACTATTGTGGTCCACCTAGCGCAAGGCCTCGATCAATCGCAGACGATCCACAATTTTGTTGGAATCATCCCAATGGATACAGTCGATCTTGTTGTCATTTAGTGTCATCGTACGCGGTAAATCCACTCTTTTGTTTATTTCCATTTCAATTTTTTTACTCAATACCAATGGCGCTATTATGTTCTTATACTTATATTACTTATTACCTAATATTCGGGCTGCGTCCACGCCAATGAGCGTTTGTCGTCAGTAGAATGCTCCTGTAAGTCTGTACATCATCATCCGTACAGATACTTTCGTTGGGAAATTTCATGAAAATTAACTCACTACAGGACTGTGTCCATAATATTCATCTATAACTATAACATCGCTTTTGTGCAAGGTGATACGTTTGTCACCGAGCATCATTCCCTCGCTGAAATAAACTCCATACATGACATCTATGTTGACGGCTTTCTTACTGCTTAGAATCACTTTTAAATATTTCCAACGGACCATAGTTTTCTTGCTCCTCGAATATTTGAAGCAGGTGTCGAATAGATGTTACATGCGGTTCATCGGATTTCGAATATTTCTCCAACAGAAGAAGCGACGTCGTACTCGCGTGATTATATTATTTCGGACACTTCGTTTAAAATGGATGATATGATTTTCGATTGACTCAACATTAATTTCATAGGCATGGAAGCTTGTATAGAATTTTCGAAAAATTACAAAATACTCGGTCATTTTCTTTTGGATTTTGGTTCCTCGTCTTATCCCGAAAAAAAAAGTTTCAGTCATAATAAGATCCTTGAAGAAGTCAACGATGTTTTCGACAATCTATTTCGGGTCGATAATAGATTTAAAATATCTCTCCAATGCGATGTCCTCCTCCATTTTGCCAGTCTTTAAAATGCGGTACTTTTTATGAATCGCTCGTTTTCATAATCTTTTTAGCTACTCTCACAATCTTTGCTGCAATCCATGACAATGTATCGATGGCAACTGATTATGTCACGATACAGCAAAGTCGTTAAATTTTTTTCTATGTCGCCCATCGGTAAACGCATTGTCCTTGTCAATCACTATAAATCCATACTTTTGTTGCCAACATTTATGACACAAATCGCAGAAATTCTTGTAAAGCATGTCGGTATTCATGTGATTATTATACACGCGCTTCAGATTGATACCATTCTGTTTGAACAGAATTAGCAGATTTGCATTGTTGTGTATAAGATGCTTCGGTATCTTTGTGTACGTTTGACAGAGATAGAAGCAGTCGACGTCCGCGTGTCGGCCCATTGCAAAGTATTCTCTTATCACGTCCTGCTTGTCGCATGTCATCAAAAATAAAGTTGAAATTCGGAGGCGCCTCGCTCGGGGACGTGACATCACTGTTGTTGGAGAACGTAAAATAATTGATTTCCTCGATTAGTGCTAATAAATTAGTTATATATCGATATTTCGGCTTTTGGAGCGATTTTATGTACACGTTCTCGAATCATACTTCGTGCGGTCTTCCCAATAGGTTTATCAGCACGTTCGTCTTACCACAATTAGACATCAGCGCGTATAGAGCATGTCGGTAGCATGTTGCGATGGACGTCTCTTTATTAGTTTGCACTAATGCCATCGAGATTCGACACTTTGATAGTCCGTGACTGACGCACGAACTGCATATTTTCTCTTTCCACAAAATACTGAAAACAATAATATCACGAGCGGACCTATTTATAAAGCTGCGTAGAGCGAAATCGATCAGTAATTAAAATATTTCTTAGACAGATGATGTACACAGTTTAACTTCCAGAGTTGAAATACATAATTACAATAAATACAATAAGTACAATACGAAAATTGTACTACTGCAAGAATTTGAAAATTGCATAGATCTGTGGGACAGACTACCCAAGTATATACGTGTAGATTCGGAGATACAACGATACCATCAGTGCTTGAAGCATTACAATTTGTCAAGTCACCAAACACATACGGTCCGATGTCTTTGATAAAGAATTGCGGCGAATGCAAGACTGCTTAAATCGTACGATAAACGCTTTGCCGGTTTAGGAAAAAGCATTTAGGGTAAGCGTTTAGAAAAACGATTGGCTGATAGAAGAGGTGATAGAAGTATTAATTCATTGGATACTGCACTGTACGCGAACGTATTCGCACAGCAACGATTTCGCTGAACGATACGCGGCTGATAATATATTTGCTGAGAAGGTGCGAAAATATCGTAAGAGATTCGACTCTCAGAGAGAGAGCCGTAGCCACAGCAGTTTGGACTGCTGTGGAGATCAAAAGATTGATGTGAACTTGAAAACTAGGAAGAAGAAGAACAAGCGAATACTTCCGACAGCGAAACACGGGGACATTTTGCCTGTTCTATTGCTGCTAGACGTTCTCTAGTCATTGTCGGCGACGCGACGCAAGTTGCCAAGGCTGTAAACATAATAAGCGCAGAGTCAGCTGGACGAACGTCATAATCGCGTCATGGAAGGCCATGACGTTTATCTCGCTCCCTACATGCGCGGACGAAGTGTGACGCGTAGAAAAAAAAACATCGATGAAACATTAAAAATGCTGAGACTCAGCATTAAAAATGCTGAGTAACATGCAATTGCAATTTGCAAATCGTATGCAAATTCCGTATTTTAGAGGTACCTTGATGTGTATTACATTATCGGTTGAAGGAGTACGTCAAAACGAGAACAGCATCGTAATCTGGACAATGCCGAGGGACCCAGTACGCATTGGGTAGCGTATGTGAAAAGAGGGAATCGTGTCGTGTATTTTAATAATTTTAATAATCTTTGACTGCCAAAGGAACTCAAACGATATCTGGCAAACAATCGAGGCAAACAATCGAGGACAATCGCATGCCTTATCAGTATTATAATCAGAATAATTGCGGACAGCTTTGTCTACAGTTTCTACGAATGGTTGATAAGCAAAGGACCGACATTGCGCCGTTTAATTTAGTGCTCATTCATTTCATTTTTGTATCGAAAATTCATTTTTATGTAAAAATGAAAATAAGAGAAACAATCTCCAGTGATCTTGATCTTAACAAATGTTATTCAGGACATGATCGTGAACAATATTCAAGAAATTTTAGCCGTCGATCGGACACCTTGTATAATGCTAATGTCGGCGGCATTACAAAATTGACATTCAAGCCTTATAACTTGAAAAGTACTTCACAAAAAAATATTTTATTATAGTGTTTTGGAAAGCTCTCGATGTGTGCTATAAGAACATGCAATAAAAAGAGGGAATTCTCATTTTAAAAATGTCTTGATCTGATCTTGGTAATGCCCCCTATCCAAAATCCGTTATTTCTATCTTCTTTTCTCAAAGAAAACCTACAAAACTGTTTCTTGTATTTCTCTTAGTTTCTGAGATATTCGCCTGAAGCTATTAAAATGAAACACACAATGTATATGTGCATATATATATATATATATACTATATATACATATATATATATATATATATACATACTATATATATATATTAGGGCTTCAAGATTCGGATTTCAAGCTATCCAAATTACAAATAAATGTGATGTTTCAAATTCGGATTACTCAGAGATTCGAATTTTATAAGATATCCGAATTTGAGATTCGAATAGTAAAATCAAACTCAGATTCGGTTCTCAGATTCGGTTTCTGGATTCATAACAAACTTATAGCGAATTCGGTTGGATACATTTGTGCGAATTGAGTGTATATTAAAGTTATATATATTATGTTATATATTTGTTTAATCTGAATGTAAAAGTGAAATATTTTTCTTATTAGCCCTTATTACACTTTATTACTATTTTAAAACTGAGAGTCTGTTTTAAACATTTATATTTGTAAGAAATATTAAATCGCATAGAATGTATATGTGAGAAACCTATAGAACACAACCTATAGAAATAAACAGTAGTTAGATTTTACGTGCTTGTATAATTCTGTGTGAATCTATATTTATATTTTTAAATTTTATTTTTTTTCAATTATATATGTGAATCGAAATTCAATTTTTATTTAAAAAGTAACTTATATTAAAATTTATTAAATACAACGATGCTTTTTTTCTTTTTAAATATGAATCTAAATCCGGAGCCAAATTCAGATTCGAGTCTGAATTTAGATCCGGATCCAAATTTAAATCCGCGGATCCGAATAATTCTGATATTCGGATTACCCGAATAATACAATTTTGAATTCTCGGATCGGAATCGATTTCGGATATCCGAATATCTAGATATCCGAATACTTAGAAGTCCTATTATATATTATTTGAGCAGTTACTAGCCATATTTATTTATACGTTCATAAAGTGTCAATAGCAGCTGGCCTATTTGCGCGTATACATATAGCCTTCAGTTACTGATGCTTAGTATTTTCCAGCAAAAGACATAAATGTAATATAATGTAACAATGATCATATTGTCTCTGTTTAACATTGATAAATAATAATAAGAATGATTTACTAGTTACACAGTGTTATCTGTGTTTCTTGCTAGGAAACATTCGCTATCATTCACTCATGTAAACCGCAAGCATAACAAGGACAGAGTACGTAACTAATCATC
>NW_017259293.1:797179-799079 GCF_001594045.1 Atta colombica | reverse complement strand
TATATATATATATATAAAATGAACAAATAAATAAATATACATGTATATAGATTAATTTAATGTTAGCATTTATTCTCTTTCTTCTATCTTCTTTTCCTTCTTCCAATCTCAGCTATATTAGATTATCCAACAGTGCCATCGCGTTGGACTCTTATTAAATATTCGCACTCTTTACATTCATTACTGGAATAGAATAGAAAAAAGATCTTTGCATATACAATAATTGCGAAGAGAGTCCATATCAGGAATAATTAGAAAGCTGTAAAGGGAGAAATACGGTAAGTATAAATAGTAAGTATGCATAAATAAAGCATAAATAAGTGTCTAAAATAAAAAATTTGTCATCACAATTACTCCTTTCTATCCTTCTTCGCAAGACATCGCGCGCGACCATACCGTGCTCTTTAAAATAATAATAGTTATAATTAGATAAAATAAAAAATTAAAAATAAAAGTTCAGAAAGTCTATGAACCAAGAAACAACAATGTAAATGCGTAAATAAAGGAAACAAATATAATTATCGTCTTTATCGTTTGATTGCGATACACAGAGTACAAAGACATTTCTTTATAATACTACTTCCAAATTTTATGTTCTTTTTCCAACATTCGAATTAAATATTCTTGGTAGAAGTAATTTTGTACTAATAATACAGATATGGAGGTTTTTTTTAGTCGACACTCAGTCGACACTCTAACATTGTAATTATAAGAGTTGTAACATGAATTTTAATTTACAATTCTTGTGAATTTTTTGCGCACTTTTTGACACCGATAGGACTTTTATGATCTTCACTTCTAACTTATACGCTATATTATTGCGGGCGTAATTGATTTTTAATTATAATTTGATTTTTAATTCTTGGACCGCTTCTCATTTATATTATAAGATATTATAAGATATATTATATTAATTAATAAAAATCGCCGAATATTGATTTTCAATAATTTTTTACTGAAGTATTATAAATTTTATAGAAAAGCAGCAAGTGATAAAAATTAATTTTTTTCAGAATTTTTTAGTACTGCATTTTCTTATATCGGTGAAAATAATTGTCAATAAGAAAATGTCGTACAAAAGTTTGATAAAAAATTCTGAAGAAAAATCTTAAAGCTCTATGAAAAAAAAATAAACAATTTTTGTCTCTTGCTGTTTTTTTTATCAGATGATCAGGATGCGATTTTATATTGTAGATGGCTATTTGTTATTTTGTTTTTTTGTATCATTTTATTAGTTGATCCGTTTAATTTTAGTGCATTAATTTAGTTTGTCTATTATATTTAAATTTGTTTTATATATAACATTGAAGATGAGCTAATTGAGCTCGAAACGATATCTATTATTTGTTATTTGTTTCAGATCATGATAATTATTTGTTTCCTTTATTTACGCATTTATATTATTGTTTTTTGATTCAGCTTTTCTAAACTTTTATTTTTAAAATAAAAAAATATTTTTGCTTGAATAAGTAAATCGCATTGAGAATGTTTAAGTAAACGCACAAAGGAAGATTACGTATAATAAAAAAAAGATGGCGATGCAAAAGAGATGGTAAGTATAAAATAGTAAATATAACGCGCGGTGGGGATCGGCGGCCATTGATTCCGCATGATGTCATCACCGCGATTCGAACCTCGCAACGCAAATTCCGTACACCCTATTCCTCACAACATAATTTCCCCGCACATCCTCCTCCTCCTCCACCCCGTGACGTTCTTTTCCTCGCCCAGTGATGTCGCTCACTGTGACGTCATCCTCCTTCCCTTCGCCCAGTGATATCAACTTCTGTTATTCTCTCCTCCTCTTCCTCCGTGACGTCATCTCTCTCATTTAGTGATGTCATCCCCTCGCTTCCTCGCGCCACGGGAATCTCTCTGCCTCTCATCCCCCCCCCCCCCC
>NW_017259293.1:794692-796376 GCF_001594045.1 Atta colombica | reverse complement strand
ATATATATACATATATAAAGTATAAGTTTAAATTCGAAATTTATTTTAAAATAAAGTAAAAAAAAATTTTATTCTGAATATTTGTTACTTTTTATTTAGGTTAATCAGGAAATTCCGTCCATTTTTTTTTGCAAAAAGTATATTTATTTAAGAAATAAAATGGAAAAATACATCAATCAAGATATTGTCTATCATTAGCGATGACTTTTTCCCATCTTTCGGGCAGCAAACGAATTCCGCGACGAAAGAATAACTCATCTTTGGAGGCTATCCAATCAGAGATCCATTTTTCGACGTCTTTATAAGAACTGAAGCGTTCCTCAGCAAGTGCGAATGCCATCCACCGAAACAAGTGATAATCGGAAAGGATACATTCTGGTGAATAAGCCGCATGGGGAGCATTTCCGAGCGAAGTACTTCTAACGTTTTCTGGTCGTTTTTCGTGCAATATTAATTAGTTATTTTTGTGTTTGGATCTTCATCCATCAATATCTGCAATTCTTCGTCTTCGAAGAAGACAGTTCTTGGCTGTCCTTTGTCCTCCACATAAAAATCATCATTTTTAAAGCATCGAAACCATTCTTCACATGTTTTATTGGACTATCACCATAAACTTCTACAAGCAATCGATGAGCTTCAGCTGCAGTTTTCTTCCATATGAAGCAAAAGATTAACACTTCACAAATAACGCTTATTTACTCAAATTTCGACAAATTTCGACGTAATAAGAAGCAATGTTTGTATTGATATATCTTTATATACTGAATTTTATTGACAGATGGTAAAATTAAAAAAGCTTGGTTTAGATATTAGAGTTCAGATATTATAATTTAGATATTAGAGTTATTGACGGCTCTAGCTATAACTAAACGGACGGAACTTTTCGATTGACCTATAACTTTAAACTATCTTTCAGACAGCTGATGAATTCCATTTCGGAAAAATGCTGTATCTTTGGACACGATGATCATCAAACAATTTTTGAATACCATCCACTGATTAAAAGTGAGTATCGGACAAGGCGTGTTGCATCGGTCAAAACAGTGTGTTTCCTGGCGTTGTCATGCAACAATTTCACAAGACATTCTCCTTTGCCAGTATATACGGACGTTTCTTTAAAACCGAGTAAAACAGTTACTGCGGACGACTACCAATGCTAACTGATCCGCATGAGTCAAGAATTCGAATAGAAATATACTGGCGATATACTGGCAAGAGAGAACGTCCTGTGAAATTGTTACAACCAGGCCATACATTGCTTTCAAGATAAAAGACACATAATGAATCTTGGCTGGGACATCTTGCAATATCCAGCGTATTCATCAAACATTGCTCCAATCGATTATCATTTGTTTTGGTCGATGCAAGACGCCTTGCTCGATACTCATTTCTAATCAGTGGATAATATCCGAAAATGACTTGATGATTTTATCGTATCCAAAGATACAGCATCATCTTCTCCGAGATGGAATTTATCAGCTGTCTGAAAACTTAAAGTTATAGAAAGTAAGCGAAAACACGGCGAATTAATAAATGTTTTGATTAAAAAATTTGTGTTACTTTCTTTTATAATAAATTTCAAATTTAGTTGAAAAATTTGGATTATTTATTTGTACACCTAATATACAGTACACACACGCACACACACACACACACACACACACACACACACACACACACACAC
>NW_017259293.1:790373-794665 GCF_001594045.1 Atta colombica | reverse complement strand
CACGCACACACGCACACACACACACACACACACACACACACACACACACACACACACACACACTCTGTATATTAAGTATACAAATGAATAATTCAAATTTATTACGCTTCTAGTGTTAATTTTTTATATAACATTTGTGTTACTATCTAACATATTCGTCTTGTGTTAAATTAACACAAAAATTTGAGTGGACCATTTGCGATGAGATGCGATATGTTAAATTTAACACAAAATTTTTTACTGTGTAACGCTGAAAGATGTTTCGCTTTTGTGTACAAGTGTATCTAGAAGTGTATCTCTAATTACACAAGTTGTATAATTGTCATAATAAATAAGCGAAATACTTAAAATATTTTTTAATGCTTTTGTAAGTATATAAGTTGTATTATGCTTACAAAAGGTTTGCAATAAACATAATTATAAAATTATTACTTTCTCATTTTTACTTAAAAAATATTTCATATTTTATATTTTAAACTGCATTCCGGTAGTCTCTCTCTCTCTCTCTCTTTCTCTCTTCTTAGTTGAAAATTCGTAATTCACATTATTGTACATATACACGGCGAGTCTGATAAAAAGTTCACCACGTTTTTCTTGAAAATGGTTAGAGATAGAGGAAAGACACCTATTATCAAAATTGTAGGATAAGTAAAAGAATACTTTGATAATCTTGAGTAATCTTAAATGTTCTTGATTTTTATACTACTAATAAAACAATTTTTTTTAATGGGAACAGGTATTTTTTATTCATCCTTAGTGTTCAATGAGCTGAATAATTTTGAAGAATATCTTTTCGAAATTTCAATTACTGGCGAGATATAAGCCGAAATAAGTGAGACAAGATATTCAACCATGTTGTCTTCTTAGGAAGACGACATGGTTCTAGGAAGTTTTTAACTTTTGTATAATTATAATGAACATTTTTTATACGAATGTTAATTCTAGAAATTTACGTATTATTCGGTTCATTTTTGCTCCAATATATTATTTAATAGAAGATATGTTTTTCTTCTAAACTGAAATACAAATTTTCTTCATATTCATCCTTTTAAATAATTGTCTTTTAAATAATTTTCTAAAAAATATAATAATACAGGATTTTTTCTGAAAAAGTAAAGTTTCTACATTTCAAAATGCACATTTAAAATATTTAATAACTTATGTACGAAAAATTAGAATTTTTAAAACAAAATGTGGTTTTTTTCGAAGTTATTGTTCGTTATATAGCTTATAATTTTTTTATTAATAATCCAGATAACGTTTATGTTGTATAAAATAAAAGATATCTTTTAGATATCTTATGCAACATGAATGTTATTTGGGAAGTATACGTACATTATCTTAGTATCGTTATATTTTTTACTGTCTGGCGTTTCGATTGAAAAAAAAATTTGTTAAAATATGTTCATTTTTATGAATGTTATGAGCAATTAAATTTGCCATTCCAAGTGTGACATTTACGTTACAAAACTGTTCAAAATTTTTTAAGGGTTAAGTAACTTGATTTACTCTTTAACGCTCTAACTGGATCATAAGTGCGCTCTTTCTCTCTCTCCCTCTCCCGTCTCTTCTCTCTCCTGATTCTGCTCTACTTCTGTTTCCTATCCTTTGTTTCCTCCCCCATGCATCTAATCTCATATTGTTTAGCTCTTCCTATGCTTCCTCATCCTTTGTTTCTCTCCCCTTCCCCCTCCCCCTCATATCTTTTATCCAAACTCTTTCTTTCAATACATCTCTCCGGAGACATAAAGCTCTTTTAAAATCTTCTCCTAATTCTATCGGCCCCGACGTCTCATTATTGACAGCTTATCCGTTATTTTTTCTCATTCTCGATATTTTTAACTTCTCACTTAATTCCTTTCCTTCCGCTTGGAAATTTTCAAACATCATCCCATTCTCAAAATTAAAAAATCCTCAGTCCCCTGCTGATCATTCTATTTCCGTACTTTGTTTCCTCTCCAAAATCCTAGAATGCATTTTTTTATCTTACTTTGAATTTTCTTCTTACTTTGCAACATTCTCAACTTTTTGATCCTTTTCAAACAGATTTCCAGAGGGGTAACAGTACGCAATCTGCACTAGTAAAAAGTGACTGATGACATTCGACAGACTATCGATAAGAGGATGGTCACCTTACTAGTCCTCTTCGATTTTACTAAAACTTTTGATATGGTCATGTCTTATTTCTCTGCAAACTATCTTCTTTCTCTATTTATCATTCCGTCTTATGTTGGTTTAAGTCCTATCTCCGAGATAGATTTCAATGTACAAGATCACATTTTTTCATCCTGGGCATCCGTTAAGGCGGGTATGTCCCGTCCTTGGGCCTCTTTGTTGTTTGTCCTATTTATTAATGACCTTCAATTCTCCATAAAATACTGTAGTTATATTCTTTATGCTGACGATATCCAGATTTACATCCATTTCCTATCTCATGAAATTGGAAATCTTGAAAAAGATAACTGATATTGCATCCATTGGATTCTGAGCCTCTAACAACTTACTGAAACTTAATCTTAGCCAAACTCAAGCCCATTCTTTTGAGCACTGCAGCATCTTAATAATGTTGACTTAGTTCGCTTTCGCGAGCTTAAATTAAATCGCGTATCTATTAAGGTTATTATTCAGATTATCAACCTTGGTGGGGGGTAAGGTAACTAAATTGGGCGGAACAGGTTAGAATTTCAAATCGAATTAACGGAGTCTTCTGATGATTGAAGTATAAGAATAGTCTCAGTATTTTGTTGCGTGTTCAATTTATTACTTTACTAATCTTTCCCATCTTCGATTATTGTAGTATTGTTTTTACAGATTTAACTCGAGAGCAGAGGTTAAGGCTGATGAATGCTTGCATACGATTTATTTACAATCTGCGCGGTGACGACCATGTTTCACCTTTCTATCGTTCGTTAGGTTGGCTTCTCACAGATGTCAGAAAGGCTTACCTCATTGGCTGTTTCCTATTTTCCATCACATTCAGGCACTCCTAGTTACATTGCCTGTAATCTCCGCTCTTATATCAGTACACATGAACACACTCGCCTTCTTCACATGATTTGATTGTTCCCACGTGCCGGACATCTAAATATCAGGACTCCTTCGCCTATGTTGTGATTATGTGGAACGCTTTGCCAACTCTTTGCCAATTCTTTGCCTTTCATTAGGGAGTCTGAGTCGCTGGGAGAATTTAAGAATTCGAAGAACAGATTCTTCGAATATCTTACAATATTTGCGGCGATCCCAGAATTTTAATCAGATAATACTTTTCGTCTTCAAATTTCCTTGCACGGACCATAGTCAAATATGCAAAGAATCAGCAGACTCTATTCGTACTTTATTTTTGTATATATCTTTAAGTTCATTATATACTATTATATTGTTTTTATTACTTTCTTTTACATCTATTTCTTGATCTTAATATTATTACGGAACGTTTTTAAAATTTTTCTTTTATATATTATACTTACTAGTTATATCCTTAGAAGGTCTACCCTAGAATATTAATAAAGCTTCTAATATAAAAATTATGCGTTTCGCGAGTTTCCTCCGTGTCCAGATCCATTCTTGGAACGCCAACGTTTCGTGAATCTTACTGTCCACTTCATTAGGAAGAGGAGCAACCTGATACTGAGCTATTCCTGTGGACCATTTTTTTTTATATTATGACTACTTGTTGCAGTGGTGGGGGGAAAGAAAAGAATTGTGGATGGGGCGGGGGTGAAGGAAGAGGTGAAGAAAATTGATCGGTCTTCAATAATCGGGAGAATGGTTTTCTATATTTTATTTATGTTGTAGTCATTATCTTTATTTAGATTTTTAAGATGTTTTTGTATCTCTATGGCTTCTCTATACTTTCTTGAAAAGTATGTAATGTTGGCTATTGTGGTCGTTTTGTCAAACAGTATTTGATGTCCCGTTCCGATGTTATGTTTTGATCAGAATTGTTTTGTTTAAAACTATATTTTTAAACAAAAACATGTTTTAAACATCAGGTTAAACATTCTTTTTTTTTAAAACAATTTAAAACAAATATTTAAAATGTTATTTTTCTTAAATGTGTTTTTAATACTACTTAGTAGAGGAGAAGGTGGTACCATTGATACCCCAGTGTCAATATCTACGCTAGCCATAATACTTCTCTACTATATTTATAAACTTGTAAAATATTAAATTTGATTAAATTATTAAATAATCTGAGTACATAATATAATAACATTTATTTCTCTCATATAGACATGTTAAACATATATACATATTTGCGTATCTAATTCTAATACATATATATATATATA
>NW_017259293.1:777020-789849 GCF_001594045.1 Atta colombica | reverse complement strand
TCCCTCTGACTATCACTTGTTTCGATCAATGGCACACGGCCTGGCTGACCAGCACTTCCGGTCTTATGAAGAAGTAAAAAATTGGATCGATTCGTGGATAGCCTCAAAAGATGACCAGTTTTTTCGGGCTATGGGGAGCGGGGATAATCTGGCAAGCGCGCCGTCTGAGCTATAGAGGCTTACAGTGGTGTGCGCGGCGCTTGTCAGCCGATCCCCAACTCCCATGGCCCGCGCGCCAAGCGATCGGTAGGCGTATATTTCGCAATAGATCGAGCGCGCATATTCGGCTATCTTTAAGAATTAATCTCGTTAATTATTGGGAAACTTACAAAATGATAGACTTTTCGACTCAGTTTAGTCCGTTCTATCTGCCCATGAAATATTTGGCGATTATTTCCAGACACTGTGTGTGTGTGTATATATATATATATATATATATTTTTTATATATATATATATATAACTTCAAAACATTAAAATAAGTAATTTTTAGTTATTTTCTAGAATTGAACTGTTTAAATTTGAAGTTCTTATAATAGATACTAATTTAGACGCTTTTTCTAAAACTCTTAACCTATTGCATATTTTACTATGAAATAAGCCGAAAATAGAAAATAATCTATCGATACTTGCAGAAGATACAGTAACTGTATGTAGTAGCACATAAATCAAACATGATATTGTTTATGCTGGTCTTAAAAGCATATCATAATATTGGATTAACATCGTTTATGATTTGATTTGAAAATAAATAGTCTCTGAATGGTGAATTTCGTGTTTGATATTATAAACACCATTGCTTAAGGATGATATCAGCTGCATATTATAATATTCTTTCACTTGATTTTGACTTAAATTTTCACCTCTATAACGATAAATTCGCTAAAAAATGAAATGATGTCATCACCATATATAGTTTTCTTTTTCGATAAATTTCAATAAGTCTATCCATATTTCAATAGCCTCTCCAATACTACGTGTTTCATTTTGTACTTTATCTAAAGTAGTACTTTATCTATTTTCTGCAATTTAAATAAATATTATTCTACATTGCTTTTAAAGTCAAGATTTTCAATTCTGGACATATTTTTTTATCAATTGCAATACGATTTTCTGAATATATTTTTACAATATGACAATTTTTTAAATATAATTCAAAGCAATCAGACAAGGAATTCCAACGGACATCTATAGATAAATTAAGAAATGTACCATCTGCCTGTTTATATTTAGCCATTGGGAAATAAGTATATTTAAAATACTTTATTATTTTCTTTACTTCATCTTTTATCTGGCACATCTACATCTTTTGCCACAAATTTAAAATATGTGCAGAGCAACCATATATTATTATATCTGGCATATCTAAATCTTCTCTGAGAATTGCTTTCTCATTTTTGTCATGTTGTGACGTGCGTTATCGGTTACAAAATTTTTAACAAAGCAACCAAATTTATGACAACTTTTAATTGCTATAATAGCTAAATCTAATAAATAATCTGCAGTATGTCTACTTTCTTCTGTATCAATTAAATCAATACTTCTTGTTGATACAGTGACTGATGTCACTGATATTAAAGATTATGTAATATTTCCATTATTTTCGATAGGCTAATTTTATTTCGTTTATTTGGTGAATCTCTAATGGAATTACAAAATGTAATGTTTGAAATTATATGATTAATACTTTCTTAATATTTTCTAATCATTTAGTTACAGAATTTATACATATGATAAAACATTTGACAAGTTAATATCTCAGCAATGTAGTGTAAAAATAACATTTGTTTCATTGTTTAATACAAATAAATGCACATAATACAAAATGTAATAAAAGATAAGTATTATAAAATGTATTATAAAATTATTTACCATAAATATAAATGTACAATGTGTGTAATATTAATATACCTTCTATAATGCAACAACTTGGAAATGTATACAAATATTTAGAATATAAAGCATTTGCATGTGTGTGTGTGTGTGTGTGTGTGCGTGTGTGTGCGCGCGCGCGCGCGCGCGTGTGTGTGTGTGTGTGTGTGTGTGTATGTGTATATGTGCGCGCGCAAGATGATTAAGTGACTATAATAATATGATTTACAATGAATATGTTTGCTTTATGTTCACATCACCAATTATCCTTGTTAATTTGATAAACAACAAGGATGAAATGATACACTATGCAAACGTATCCAATATATAATATTATACATATTATTTCATTTTATAGTGCAATATTGATATATAGATATATATTTACAAATTTGTTTTTCCAATTCACAATCCGATTGATCCGATTTATTATAATCAATATCACTCACTTCAACATTTTTTGAATTGGATTTTTGTATACGCAATTTCATATTAAAAAACATATTTCTTTATTACAACGTTTACATTTAACTCTCAATTTGTTATTTTATAATTTGGTTGGTAAAATGTCAAATCGGATCCTATAGTCTACCAGATATTTCTTCATTGTACATTTGCCTGATTCGGACATTCGTGATAATCGTGATATAATCATACGATATCTTATACATAAAATATAATATAAAGTTATACCATTTGAATATCAAAATAAATTGATATCATACTGTAAGGAAGTTATGACGTTATTTGACAATGTGAAAGTAATGAGAATGAGACTAACAATTGTAAGTGAGCAGGAGTCAGGAATACTATACTGTGTTGTTATCTTACACAAAAAAATTGAAAGTCCAATATAAGGGAGCGCGCTTTACACAATTCAGGCAAGCGCAAAAGCTTTAACATAAACAGTAGCGTTTTAGTTCCGCTTCTTATCAACACAAATATAATATTATCGATATTTTGACATTACCGACAATTGAAAAAATTAATATATAGAAATAAAATTAAAGAAATTATATTTTAGGATGGAATCCATAGAAATTGCTTCAGTTTCGAGGTGATCATAATGCTTAAGATGTTATGAATCAATCAAAGAGTCGTATTAGATGATCTTAAGATATTACTTGAATCGATCTTGAGATTAAGAATGGATTATAAATACAGACTTTAATATAAAAAATAATAAATAATAAATAAAACGTATGTTTAAAACGTGTTTTTTTTTGTTTTAAACATGATTTTTTTCTAAAGTTGTTTAAAACATATATAGAACATTAAAAATATTAAGTCCCGTTCTAACGGGAAAAACACCACGAACTTTTTCCCATACCTAATATGTTTTAAACAAAAAACTGAATGTTTTATTTTTAAAAACACGATTTTGATCCACTTTGGTTCTGATAATGCTGATTGCGTGGCGTATTTTAGACACGTTGGTGTTTTTTTATTCGTAAGTTGACCATTCTCCTGGTTTCTCCAATGTATATTTGCCCGCAGGAACAAGATATTTTATATACTCCTGCAGAGCTGAGTGGAAGGCTTTGAGCTTTAGATTTTCTTAAGATTTGTCCTATCTTTTTGAGTGGTTTGAAAATAATTCGGATATTGTATTTGTTTAATATCCTGCCAATCCTGCCAATCTTTTGATCCTTTGATATATGGGAGAATGGATAGGATCCTTTCGTCTGATTGTGTGTCAGAATCATTGCTTGCAGCGCCTTCATATCCCTCTGCAAGTTGAGTCCGTGCGTCTTCTGATGAATATCATCTCCTTCAAAATCCCATAAAATCAATCCTTTCCTGTAGTGATGCTTCTCGTTCAGTATTGTAACGTTGTCCTAATCAAAATCATAGCCTTCTTGTAATCGATGCTTCGTTATGACATTACGAGTAGAGGTGTTTCGGACATAGTTCTTATACTCCGTGATGCTTGACTTCAGCTGTCTACATGACTGTCCCACATAACTTGCATCGCAATTCTTACACGAGATCTTATAAACAAATTCGATTTCTTGTCACGAGTGTAAAGAGTGTCCTTATGCTACTGTGAATTCTCGCAATTTATTAGTACTATAGAACGATACTCTCACACGTTATTCTCTCTCTCGCTATTCAATTTGCTTAACTTTTCAATAATACCACGAACGAAAGGAACAGTGAACCACGAAGGCTGCACTGCTTCAACCATATTATCATTAACAACACTCTATTACTAGCCATAATAATTTTCTTCAAACGATTGTTAATATTTTCAAATATAAAGTTCAATGGATAATCATTCTCTAATAATACTTTAATAATGAAATACAAATTATCAAGATAAAATTTAAGATTCGAAAGCGAAACTACCTATCAACTAATCCCGCGATTGTACCTATTTTTTTTTGAGAAACCAGATGTTGTGATCAAAACTTCAAATATCTATCCGAAAAAGTCGGCTTGTGGTCAATTGAACTTTATCAACTCATTATCCCTAATCACTGTAACATCCAAAAAATTCAATCTATCATCCTCTATCTCTACAGTGAACTGAAGCCTAGGATGCTCAGAATTAAAAATATCAAGAATAGAACTAATCGAAGACGCAGGTGTCGCCAATAATATGTCAACAAACCTATAGACAACGGAAACTGAATCAAAGACAAAGCTCTAACCTCCAGCTCTCGCATAATTAGATCCGCGATGACGGGAGACGAAGATAACGAAGAGCCCATAGGAATCCCATAATTCTGCCTATATATATAAAACACTATCAAAAACAAAGAAAATTGAATCTAAAACAAACTGAACCGCTTTGATGAATTCTCCTTCAGTAAACAACAATCTTTAGAAATAAATCGCCAATGATCTTTAATACAGTCGCATAGTCAGTGGGAACGTAAGTTACAGTTCATCGCATAGTCTATGGTAACGTTAGCAAAGAGGCTCATGACATTAACTGAAATTCATCACTCAAATGTCTACCATCAAGTTCCTTAACAAGTTTAAAACTTTCGATGTCACTAACTGCTTTTGTTTTTATGATAATATTAAGAAGGAACATTGCTAACGAATATAAAGAGCTATTTATCAAAGAAACTATTATACAAAAGAGACAGTTCTGCTTATGTATCTTCGGAAGAGCGTAGGCTCTCGGAAGTATCTCATCACAACATTACTTAACAAATTTCTGTATTGGAATTAGATATATTAGGTGTACAACTTTGTTTCCGCCATTTTTTTTCCGAAATTCGAGGCTTTATTGTAAAAAACTGGTTATACATTTATGATTCAAAGTATTGTCCATCGCTGGCCACAACTTTCTCCCATCTTTCGGGTAGCGTACGAATCCCGCGTCGAAAAAACTGGTCATCTTTTGAGGCTATCCACGAATCGATCCGATTTTTTACTTCTTCATAAGACCGGAAGTGCTGGTCAGCCAGGCCGTGTGCCATTGATCGAAACAAGTGATAGTCAGAGGGAGCAATGTCTGGAGAATACGGCGGGTGGGGTAGGACTTCCCTTTTCAACGTTTCCAAGTATGGCCTTGACCACTTTCGCAACATGGGGTCGAGCATTGTCATGCTGCAAAATCACTTTATCGTGTCTCTCGTTGTATTGCGGCCGTTTGTCTTTCAATGCTCGGCTTAAACGCATCAATTGCGTTCGATACCGATCACCTGTGATTGTTTCAATCGGTTTTAACAGTTCATAATACACTACGCCGAGCTGGTTCCACCAAATACAGAGCATGACCTTGGACGTCAAAATCACCGTTCTTGAAGCGTTGAAACCACTCATGACACGTTCTTTCACTAATAGCGGCCTCACTATAAGTATTTGAGAGCATTCGATGAGCCTCAGCCACAGATTTCTTCATATTGAAGCAAAAAATTAAAACCTCCTGCAAATGACGAGAATTTGGCTCATAAACTGACATTTTCAATCGAGAATAACTTTATGATGCAGACACAAATCGACTAATGTTTCTATGAGGTTATGTTGACAGGTGCCCAAGTTTATTTTATGACGTCTATGATCTATTTATTTTGACCACCACTTACCGCTAAAGCCATCTATAGGAAAACGGCGGAAGCAAAGTTGTACACCTAATATATCTGACTCAACTAACAATAAGTTCACAAAAAATGAATTAAAATAGGCAATAAAAACATTCAAATCCAAAAAGCTTCTGGCTATGATTTGATAACCGAGAAGATTCTAATAGCACTTCCAGAGCATGTCTCAATCACCTCTTCAACGCGATTCTTAGAATAGGAAGTTTTCCACAATGAAAAGTCGCGTAAATAAAAATGATATTAAAACAGGGCAAAACAGCGATCGATCCTAAGTTTTACAGACCGATTAGCCATCTGCCTCAGCCATCACAATCAAACTTCTCGAGACCATTTCTTTCAAGAATGATGAATGCCAATCATTGAAGAAAAGAAGTTATAGTCGATTTCACTTCGTATGAAGTGTACTATTGATGTACAGTAGTACTATTGATCAAATGCACAGAATAGGAAATAAAATTTTAAGATCTTTCGAAGCAAAGAAATTTCTCTGCTGTTTTCTTAGACATAGCCTTGACAAGATGACATATAAGCTAATTCACAAAATCAAGCTAAATTTATCTTTTGACTTTTATCTATTTTTAAAATCATATTTAAATAACTGGTATTTTATGATTAAACACGAGAATGCTTCTTCCAAATTAAAGACAATTCAAGTCGGAATCTCATAGGATAGCGCACAGGATTTTATATTATATCTCTTATATATCTTTCAACATCAAAACGAGTAGGTCTCATCTTCGCTGATGACACAACAATACTAACAGTTCATGCAAATCCATCAAGGATGCTACAAGACAATTTAAACAAAATTGAAGACTGGATGAATATCAAGATCAACAAAACTAAATGTAACGTTTACTATCAAGAGAGAACCATGTCTACCAATGATTTTAAGTGGCACATTGTTACCTCAATGCAAAATATGTCACGTCAAATACGGGGACTGCATTTCGACAGGCGTCTAACTTGGAAGAAACATATTTTCAATAAGCGAAAGCAATTAGGTCTTTTCCTTAATAAGATATACTTATTAATTGGACATATAATAAGTTCCAGATGTCTCTAGATAATAAAATACTCTTGTACATGAATATAATTAAACCGATTTATGGCATATAGATATGGGGCACTGTATTTAAATCAAATATTGAAAATACAACGTTTCCAATCAAAGATCCTATGAATCATAACTAACGCTCCTAGTATGTGACAAATGAATCATTACACAAGGACCTTAGAATACTTACAATCGAGGACAAAATCAAGAGAGCGATAGTAAAGCACAAATTGAGATTACAAAATCATCCAAGCTGGTAACATCTTTGATGAACAAACCAGACTTTCCGCATAGACATAGAAACGCAAAATATAACAAGATTTAATCTTGTGAAATTTTGAAAATAGGGCGAGTTTCTGAGCTTGTACCGTGCAAGCGTCATGTAACTAGGTCACAAAATTACTGAATCCTTAAATGCGACAGATAAGATTGTAATAACTGGAGTTAAAAAATATATATATAGAAAGACGTTAAAAACTACAAAAGCTACATGATATTAGTATATAAATTTATCTTTTTGAAAGAAGTAAGAAGGCAGTATAAATATATGTTACGTGAGAAAGATTTTACTAAATTATAAAATGAATTTATAAAGAAACATTAAATACTACAAAATATGTGATATTAATACAAAATTTACCCTTTTAAAAAAAGACTAGAAAAAGGCTAAGAGTACATATTCTTCGGTTCTTTGGAAAAAATATGTACCAAATTGATTAATTCATATACTGTTTATAAGAAAACATTAAACATTATAAAATGCCAGAGATATCATATATATATATTTATTTATGTATTGTATATATTTATTATATATATTTATTGTATATATTTTTTTAAAAATGATAAAAAAGCGCTGTGAAGCGTGCTCTGTAAAAAAAATTTTATTAACTTAATATATGATAAAATCTAAATGATACGTATTTTTGTATCTATTAAAGTATCTATTAAATTTTGTATCCATAAATAAAAATTCTACTTAATTTGAAAGATACGTATCAATATCGTATAAAAGATTTGATATCAATAAAGGGGCGCTAAATTATATTTTAAAGTTGTTACCTCAATCCAAATCATATATGAATCTTGATTAAGAATGTAACGATGCACTCTCAGACAATGTTCCGGCCTTCTGCCAAAGCATTATGCTGCAATAAGGGTGTGATGCGCCCGATAATAAATGCAAACAAAATTTACGTCGGCGGCGATGGATGGCATACTCACTTCGAGTGCCGCCGTTTTCCTAAAAAATTCTGTTCGCAATGTGGAAAAGATGGCGTACTAACGAAGGAGCCAGCCGCCGGGAAACTTCACACGGATCAGGAAGTCACCTGCGGTATTTTGCATAAAGTATACCTCGTGACCGCATATTATTGTGCACTTGCAATGTCACACCTTTAAGGCATTACTTGACACCGATTACGAGATCATTACGATATTATTTATAAATGGAATGACAGCATACTCCAGTTCTTGAAGGAGGACGGTCGAGAAAAAGGAGAGAGAGAAGGGTCAAACTAGCGGATGGATAAATCATCTCGCCCAGGTACATGCGCGTATCCATCGAGATCGCCGATCGCTGGTTCATTCAAATGTTCCAAATTATGCCGACCATGAGTAGCGCAGTGCTGCTGAAAATCGATACGACAAAAATCAGACTAACGATTCTCCCGCCGACAACCTGGGATATCAGCATCACGATCGCGATCAGGGGACTAAATAGGTGTGGGAAAAAATTTGTGGCGTTTTTCCCGTTAGATGTAACGGAAAAAACGCCACGAACTTTTTCCTAAACCTAATAAGAACACCGCCGAGCGGCAGTTCTTCTTGGCTACCAAATTGCTGCTGTTCGAAGGAATATCAAGGCCTATCCTCTCACCTAGCATTATATCCGGCTTAAACCGAACGTCCATCCTATTAAATAACGCTATAGATCGCGTAATTCAACAATGCAGGCGGTACCGAGATCGAGAAAATGAAAGAAGAGGGGGGAGGGTCATAGAATCTTCGCATAACTCCTAGAACTCGCTGTAATTAGAAAAAAAGATGGCAAAAACCGATTTTGTATTGATGGACCGATTTTGTATTGTTCGACGCGTTAAGTGACAGAATCAGACGCGTACCCCTTGCCGCAAGTCACTGCTACTCTAGACAAATGAAGAGGAGAAGGGCAAAATACCTACGCTAGAGCTAAAAAGCGGCAGGTCAAAGGAGAGCAAACCTCTTACGTTTACAATTCTGGGGAAGAAGTTGTACCAATTTCGTGTAGTACTCTTCGGATTGCACTCTGCTTTAGCTACGTTCTAAGCCTGATCGACACAGTACCTCGAACCAAACGTTTTCGTCTATCTAGACGACATTATAATGATTAATAGCCAATTCGATGAGCATTTCCACATCCTGCGAGAAGTTTTCACATGACTTAGGGACTTAGGGACGCGAAACTAAAATTGAAATGTCACATCAAAAAATGTCACTTTTGCGTCAGCCAACTGAAATACCTTGGCCACATAGTTGAGGCTCACAAGGACCTTAGGACGGACTCAGACAACATCAAAGCAATAATCGAATGGTCGACATCGCGGACGATTAAACAAATAGCCAGTTTTTAGGAATAGCGTGTGATATCGACGTTTTATTTAGAACTTCGCGATTGCCATTCTTTACAGCTCTGACCAAGAAAAACGTCCGCTGAAAGAAGAAGAAGAAACCGCGTATCACGAACTAAACAATATACTAACCTCCGCATCCGAATTCTTCGCAACGATTTTTCCTGTAAACAGACGCGAGTTTCTGGATTAGGGATAGTGTTTATTCAGAATTTCCCAAAGGGAGGAGTAATCGCCTACGCGAGCAGAACGTTGAACCAGGCTGAGCAAAAATATAGTGCAACGGAGCTCGAATGCCTAGGGCATCTAGGGCATTCACAGAATGAGGGATTATTTGAAGGGATAATCCCTTTCTTTTTCATTTTCTCTTTCAGGGCCATTTAAATATTCGAATAGCTGAAATACAAATCAAAGAAAAAAATAGAAAAAAAAAGTCTGGTTAGTTTAAGAAAAATGATTAGTTTAGTTTAATTAATTTAATTTAGTTTATTGCGAAGCTTTATGAGAAAAACTACATGTTAACAGAATAATAAAATTATAATTAAAATAAAAGAATTATAATTTAAATTATAGTACATATCATTTAAAAAACTAAAATATACCTTTTTGTATATTTGTCATCAAAAGTTAAAATTCTATAAATAAAAATTATACTTAATTTGAATGTTTCATATCAGACATATAAAAGATGTGATATTAAATATGGGCGTTATATTATAATCATATTATACAATAATATTAAAAATTATTATCTCGCTCAATCCAAATTATATATAAACCTTGAACACAAAAGGTTGTACAAAATTAAAAAATGAAATCCAAATTGCGTTATCTTTTCAACCCAAAGTGTATGTGCAATTAATAGGCGCGAATGTAGTAGCCGATTTATGCGTGTGCGACCTAGCATATAAGCGATCAATGGGCGATCGCCGATCGAGTCGATCCTTGCGGTTGACTTGTCCCTCTAGATTATGAGCGTTTTTTCATGCATCGTCATGTAATCAAACGAGGAGGAATTAATGTATGGAATGATTTTGCTGGAACAACGGTGTATGCTAGTTAGTAAAATAAAGAAAAATAAAGAGTAATCTTGTAGTGTTATCAATCTTCAATAATTCATTCACATAAGGGTTATCACAGAGAATTAAGGACAGAACAAAATTTAAAAATTTAAATAAAAAAATTTTCATGTACAGACACTTGGCACTGCGAAAAATGTCAGAGTCATTACAATAAGAGTCGAAACGTTATCATTATGTTTTTCTAGTCACTATAATCAGAATCAAGATATGAGCGATTCACCCTCAGGATCAGCGTCATGTTTGGGATCGTGCGATGCAGTAGATAAAACATGAGTTTGTATAAACGTACAATATTAGTGAAAACATGAGTTGTGTAACGTATTCTATGAGTTCGTGTAGCGTATGTGTGAGTTGTGTCTCAGCAGTGGCGTCCTTCCGATTTCATGTCTCGATTCTTACTGTAATGACATTTTTCGGTCCAGCAGCGTCAAGTTTTTACATGAAAATTTTTTTATTTTAATTTTTTAATTTTGTTCTTGTCGTCTTTAATTCTCCATGATAACCCTTGGATTAAAAAGATAAACACAATTTGGATTTTATTTTTAATTTTACAACAGAGTTTTGTTCAAGATTCATATGATTTGGATTAAGTAACAAGTTTTAAAGATTATAGTATAGCGCCAATTATTGATATCAGATCTTTTATATATCTGATACGTATCGTTCAAATTAAGTATAATTTTTATTTATGGCATTTAACTTGATGACAAATCTACAAAAATAGGTTTTAGTTTTTTAAATAAGCTATACTATCATTTACAATAAGTTGTAATTTTTAATCACGGTTCATATATGATTTAAGTTGATATGGATTGAATTGAGGTAATAATTTTTAAATATTATAATTTAGCGCCCATTATTGACATCAAATCTTTTATACGCCTGATATCGTTCAAAGGAGAATTTTAAGTAGAATTCTTATTTATGGGACTTTAATAGATAGAAAAATAGTATCACTTAGATTTTATATTTTAAGTTAATAAAATTTTTCTTGCAGAGCACGTACACAGCGCTTTTTTTAAAAAGGTAAATGTATACTGATATCTCATGCATTTTGTAGTGTTTAACGTCTTCTTATAAACAGTATATGAATTAATCAATTTAGTACACATTTTTTTCCAAAGAATCAAAAAATATGCAGTCTTAGCGCCTTTTTCTACCCTTTTTAAAGAGTACACTATCCTCCATAAGTTTTGGAACACCGTTATACAGGAAAACAATTGCATGACAACGATTTATACATGTTTTTGATTTAAATAGATCATAAGACGTCCAAGTGATGATGAACATTTTTATCTTACTTATAAGCTTGCGCGCGCGCGCGCGCACACACACACACGCACGCCGCACGCACGCACGCATGCACGCACGCACGCACGCACGCGCACACACACACACACACACACACACACACACAAAATACACATGCCGAAAATATGTCGGATGGATAATTATTTTACAGCATTGGAGCATTCAAGGTTGAATTTCGTACTATGGTTTATTGTTTACTTATTATCACTTGTTTTGCCACATCGTACTTGCATGCATTATAAATACACATCACAGATCGTATCATTGTAATTTTACGGTTAGGTTTCCGTTAGAGTGATAAATTGTTTGCGTTGCAAGTTAATTTCAGATTTATTTAGATAATTTATTAAGGTAATTTTTTTTTACTCCGTAAAAAGTGAAAGCTATCCATGAACGGAATTAGCAATTATTCATCAGTATTAAATACAGGCTCATATAATGATCGCCGTCGCTCTGGAGCATCCAAGAAGCTGATTATTATCCCCAAACAATGACATTTATAAACTTCAAGCATGAAGTTCACCATTCAGAGACTATTTATTTTCAAGTCAAACCATAAACAATATTAATTCAGTATCATGATATGGTAGGCTCTTTTAGGACTAACATAAACGATACTATGTTTGATTTATGTGCAACTGCATATAGCTACTGCATCTTCTGTAGGTATCGAAAGGTTATTTTCTACTTTTGGCTTAGTTCATAGTAAAATACGCAATAGGCTAGATACAGAATAAGCGTCTAAACTATCTATTAGATAGACTTAAGAAAGAAGAATTTTAAATTCGAACTTTAAATTCGAACAGTTCAATTCTAGAAAATAACTAAAAATTGTTTATTT
>NW_017259293.1:762478-776920 GCF_001594045.1 Atta colombica | reverse complement strand
TCTCTCCATAGCAGATAATAAACATAAACCGTATTAAGACTGAATCATTGGAGATATTGCCATATTACTATTTTAAGTATTAAATATATATATTATTTTGAAGGATATTTTATGTTGACTGATATAAAGTTTATATGGTTAATATTTTAGAAACTTATATAGTTTATATTAACTTATATTAATTAACTTATTAGTTTATATTATATAGTTTATATAGTATATATTAAATAATTCATTTAGTTTATATATTAATATGATATTATACATATTTTACACATACATGCTTTTATGCGCACGCACGCACGCATGCACGCGAAAATACATTTAGAAAATACTCTATATTTTATTTACATGTTTTGTATGTTTATTCTATTTAATATATAAGATTCGACTATGAATATTGGCCTGAAATATGACTAAAGCTTCAAACACAATACGAGGGAGAAGCGACAATAATAAGGAATAATAGATTTCAACCTATTAAAAACTAGACATCGAAATACACGGTTTTTGACAGATTGAAATCTGAGGATCAATTGTATAATTTGAAGTGAGGTGAAAATTAAAAGAGCAAATTTAGAATATTTATAATTTTATTATCAATATCTAGTAAATTTGCTCACTTTTGCAATTTTCACCTAATTTTAAGTTATCACTATTGCCGTATATTATATCTAAGACTTCAAAGAATTAAATAAAAAATTAATAGTTACGGATAAAATGTAATTAAATAAAGTTAAAAAGTTAAGGGTCTAAAATGTAACTAAGTTAAGATAAAATTAATTAACTTTTTAACTTTTTAACTTAACTTTTATCTTTTTAAATTAGCACTACTCCTGCCAATTTGAAGTAATTAATTTCAGGTATAATTATTATAAATGTCTTAAGAATAAAATTTGTAATCCTTAAATATGAATGCTTTTTTTTCGAATATTAAATTAGTGTCAGCTCGGATCCAATTCATTTCAATCTATTCAATTCATTTTCATGGATTTAAAGTACGCATTAAAAAAATTTTAAACCATTTTAGTCCATTCTTGTTTACTGGAGCAGAACCTAAGAGCGTATATTATTAGTTTGCATCTCCCGTTCAAACCTCTTTTGCGTTTCGACCTGACCGACCCGTACCGACGAGCTACTCCGCATAAAAGTTAGGCTGTTACAATATTGATGAAAATACATTTAATCGATGAGTTTTCTTATAAAAATAAATAAAAGTTTGAAAAAAAGTGTCGCTTTATGAACCGTGATTAGTCATTGATTAGTCGATGACTACAGGTTAGGAAGATTGTCACAGCGACGAAATACTGCGATGCAATAAAATATGCATGCAATGCGGACAATGCAATAAAATTTTCATTTCTCTGCTTTAAAATATAAGAGAGTAACTTGTATTCTTAAAGCAGAAAATATGTTTTAAAGCAGAATATTTGTTTTTAAAACGAAGAATTTGTGTAATTAAAAAGAATTTCACAGTATTTCGTGGCTATGACAGAGTTTCTAACTTAAATCATTTAATGATTAATGTCTCGGTTCACAAGGCAGAGCAACATTTTTCCTTATTTAAGCATGTATATTTTTCGATTGTATATTTTTATCAGTTCAGTAATGCTTAACATAATGAGTGTATCCAGAAGCATGACTACTCAAGGCCATTGCACGTAAAAGTCACATAGTTGTAAGCGTAAGACCATAAAGACAATAAAGTGATTAGCTACGTCTGGGGCAAGCCATGTCGCATCCTCTGCGCAGAAGCAACACGAATGAACGTCTTAACCTCAAAGCCATGACCATACACAAGTTTTTTGTCCCGTCGAAAGATTGCGATTAACGCTTTATCCTTACGATTGCAATTAACGCTTTAGCCTTACAACCATCTAATTAGAACAGTTATGTGGATTATCGCTTGCCTCGTAGCCAATCAATTTACTTTTCATAATCTTATGGTTACGATTAATACTTTTACGTGCAATGGCCTTTACCGAACGTATTCATTAAAACCTTATTGTAAAATATGCGTTAGAAAGCGTTTATATTGATCGTAGACCGTATACCGTAATCAGTACAAATTTACCTTTTTAAAAAAAGCGCTAAACTTCTCGAATAAAACTTAAATATCCAACTCAATTAATAATAATTTTAATTTTTCTTCAAGGATATTCTTATTGAAGATCTTCTTTCCATCCAAGAAATGGCAACTTTAATTCTCTATAAAAAAAATTATAATAATTATTTAGATTAAGGGATACTCCGCCAATCTCTAACTTTGACCTTGACATATGTTGTCAAAGTCATGGTCCTGAGTGACCCTTTGGCAGGTTTTATAACATACATATCATTAGAGTTAAGTAAATAACAAGAGACGGTGTTATTTGTGTTTTATTTTTTTAATTTGAAAAAATTTAATTTGATTAAGATTGTAGCATTTGAGTTTTAATTTTTCAATTGATACATTAATTTTTTTTCGAAAAATAATAATTTTTGACAGAGAATTAAAGTTGTCATTACTTGAGTTGGAATAATAAGACCTTCAATAAGAAGAAAAGACCTTGAAGAAAAATTAAAACTACTTTTAATTGAGTTAGATAAGGTTTTATTCGAGAAGCAGATATTCTTAGTTTTTTAATCTTTTTTAAAAAAATAAGTTTGTATACGCATTTTTTACACGTTTGATATCATGCATTTTGTAGTGACAAATATCTTTATAAACAATTTATCACCTTATAATTGACTTTAAGAAATAGATTTTCATGTGTTTGTACGAAAGATAAGGCCAAAATATACTTAATGTGACATTTATCTATGTTTCTGAAGTCATTCTGAAGTCAAATACGAACTGTTTTGTGAAATATTCATTTTTTGCTTTTATCTTGATGAAGAATCCAGATGATAAAATCAAGAACTCGTATAGAAATGATTAAACAGCCAAACCATGGAATCCATGGAAAAACCCAACACGAATTATCGAATTATATAAATTTTCTACGAGACGAACGTGTATTCTTTACGGATGAGTTACCGCATGTCACTTTGGTATTACCTTCTGCTTATTCAAACTGTCGATTATGAACGAGCTAATGTATAATATGTACACGATGTCGGCACAATAACTGGTAGCAGAGTAATCATGCGGAATACTAGCTTTTTCAATGACACGTAGTAATATGTGTTCTGTAACCACCGGAAATGACAAAAACATAAAAAAGGGGCTATTTTACAATATCTTTACTCAAAAGCATTTTGTAAATATATTAAAAAACGTAATAAAAAGAATAAAAAATGACAGACTTGGCAACAAAGAAATGGAATTAAAATGTTTTTATGCGAATGTATCAAAACAAAGATGTTCAAAAATCTAATTAAAGAACTAAAAATATTGTCATGAAAAAAAAGTGATAAAAATAATATTTCAAGTATATTTATTAAAATAAGTTCCACAGTTCTTCGAGTTCATATCTTGAGGACCTTATAATGTAGCCGTCTTTTGGACATCTTTTAGGAATGTATTGTATGGAATAATCTCTCGCAACCATAATAAATTTAATATAAAATAATATATAATAGACTTAATATAAAACGGAAGACATTTAAAGTGCATAAAGTACAACAACAACAAATTAAAATGAAAACGCGAAATGCAATACACTGAGAGAAAAAAAATTGCAAGTACTGTAATTTAAGTACACGGAGAGAAAATCAGATTAATTCATAATACAACTATATATTTTGACGCGCTCATCCTTTTTGCTTACATTAAGATAAATGTCTCAATTAGTGACTACGTCTCAATTAGTGACAATTGTGACTCTTTCTTAATAAATCAATAAATATAAATATTATAAATCAATGTTCATTCTAAAAAATGTGTTAGTATTCAAAATTGTATTACAACTAATATTTCTATTACAACGAATTTTTAATAAAATTGTACGTTTTTGTAAAATATCACTAAAATATCATAATTATAAGTATGCCATCAACAGTGGCAAATTAAACAGACGCTCACTGATATCTTGTGAAGCGACGACTATGACGCTGCGCTTATCTTGATGCCGAAACACTACCGGACCATGTTTCCAGATTCTTTCGTCGAATAATTTTATTATTAAGCTAAAAGTAAATAAAAGTAAATAGCCAAAGTTAAATGGATATTAAAGAACATTGTGAATAAACTGAAAATGTCACAAAAGTACACATTTTTTATTTAATGCATGTGTTACTAATAGGTACTAAAATATTTATTTATTACTGACAATCCAAATAAATATGATATAAAACGATAAAAACATACCTAAAAAATTTTCTAATTGAAATCTTAAAAAAAATTTTTTATCATTCTTGGCATAAACTCTATCTCACAAATATTAATATATAATATTACCTCATATCAATATATACTTCAATATATATTAATATATATATATCCTAGAAAAGGATTTTCGAATCTATAAAACAGAAAAAAGTATACAAAATTTATACAAAAATTACGCTTTAGTTCTTTTAGAACTAGAGTATACGCATAATATAATAATAGAATTAGAGTATACGCATTAATTCGTTTGTGAGGTAGTCTACTAAGATAGTTTAAGAATCACAATATAAGAATATAGTAAGGACAAGCAATGTCGGCACCTTTGATCTTCTGATTGACCAAATATCATATCAATAGTATTAGGAACCATCGCTTACTCAACAAAAAAAGGAAATAAAAAAGCTGAACTTTTCAGAATCTTCCATTATTTGGATACATATACGCACAATCTTCATAAAATTAATTGCTGTAATAATTATTCAGGAGACACGGTATATACTGTGTCTCGTCCACAGATGTCTATGCTACACCTAGGGCCGGTCTCACCAACTCCGATTAACCTAATCGATCGATTAAGTGTCAATCAACCGTGATTGGTCAATTCTGCTGAATAGCAAATGCAATTAACCAGTTCCAATGTAACAATCAATTGATTAAGTTAATTGGAATTGGTGAGACCTAAATCGCTAACTTTCGGCCATATTTATTTTTGTCCGAATTTCCGGTTGAAAGCGAGAAGATGGCAGCGGACACAGTCCAATGATAGTTGGAGATAGGTGATCAATGAAAGGCTAGTGTTATTAATGAAAAAAAGTTTTCACTCAAAACAACAGAATCTGGCAAAAAAACGCGTCTGCCTCGTAAATCGAATTATTAAACATTAAAATTCGAGACTTTAGAGGTTAGGATATCTGTTAGCCAGACTCGAAGTGTTTCGATATACACTACCAGTACTGACAGTACTGAAAAATTGTTTCACTATTACTATTGTGCCGCTATGTCACGACACCGACTTCGAAATCCAACGGGTCTCAGGATGCACAATTAATAACTTTATCGTCGATTTGATTTTTTAATAAATATATGTATTCGTTATAATAAAATAACTTTAATAATATACTTAGTCTTAACTATTTGTGCAAGTTATCAATTACTAAATCGCGACTCAGCAAACGAGAATGAATTGAAATGAATTAAAATAGATTCAGATTTTTAGAAATACAGATTCATGAATGTTAAAATAAATCCTTTTCAATCCTGAATGTATTTGATTCATTTATAAGAATTGCATAGAGTATATCTCTATGCCTTTCAATCTAAAAATAATATTAGTATTTTCTGTGTATCGTGAATACTACTCAATTCAGAATTGTGAATAGGAAGTATAATTTTTTTAATTTAGTTAAATTCAAAAATAATATCAGCAATTTCTGTGCAACGTGAATACTGCTCAATTCAATATTCTGAATATGCAGTTTTTTGATAAAAACTAAACTCTAATTTTTGATAAAAACTAAACTCTAATTGAATAAAAAAAAAATTTTATTTAAAAATGGATCGTAAAGGTTACTTAAGTTATTCAAAATTATAAGTAGGAATTTTTTCATTTTAATTCAACTAGATTCAAAAAAGTTGTAAAAATAATTGAACTATGTTCTTTTGTTTTTCTTTGATTAGAAGTAAAATGAATGATCGATGTGAACACTCATAAACCAAGTCAAACAGTTCGAATATTAGGCTAAGTGCACGACGTCGGCCAAGCGAGATTTGATTCTCCGATACTTATCCAATGTTGTCTCATAGTGATGTAAATTGTTTATATTTTATTATATCTGTTAAATGATGATATTTTTAATATATCTATGTAATTTCGTTTCTAATTTAGCTGGTTGTAATTGAAGTAGAGAATGAATAACACATTTATTAGAATTGAAAAAGTGACGTAGGTAATGAAGATTCATAATTCAAAAGTCTCAAGTTCGAATCCCACTAAGGTGCGTTTTTTAATATCAATTTGAAGTTAATTTCGGGTATAATTATTATATGTCTTAGGAATAAAATTTATAATCTTTAAATATATATTTTTTTTTTCCGAATATTAAACTAATAACTAATCAGCTCGAATCTATTTCAATCCATTCAATTCATTTACATGGATTTAAAATACGCATTAAAGAAAATGTTAATCCATTTTAATCCATTTTCTGGAAACTGTACTGTTTCTGAACATCGAACGGGGAAAATAACGCGACGAGAATGATTATTGACCCTCGCTCGCTTCTTGGCTTCGCATTCTCGCATATCTCGTTCTTCTGCTGATCGTCCTTGCCGAATCAATGCTTACATGTAAGCGTTCTGATTATCAAGCAAGGATGCAACGAGTTTCATGAATCGATTGCGCATCTAACTCCTTGCGCTATATCTTTCTTAAACAATTTGCGAAATTAATATTTATAATCTTTCTTTTATTCTTAGTATCAAGTCACTTACATATTAACGCTCTATTTTTTCTGCTTATGCAATGGCACTACGCTGCGACAGTGTCTAATTCCCTCAACGACATTATAATAATGATAGCCATATTGTCTGTGACTATTGCGGTTTTCGAGATGAAACAAACACAGTGCAATACGTTGCTTAAAGAAGCACAAGACATAAAAATATTCAATCCAGGAAATAAAAACATATACATATTATATTTAAGTGCAGAAGATATATTCATTTATATTTTACCAAAAATGACTCTTAAATTCCACATCTGAATATTCATTAACTGTGTCTATATAATTTTTAACATGAGGTCAAACTGTTTAAATTAGAGATCCCATAATTAGTTCGTCTTCTTCGGAGGAATTATTGTTGTTGCTTTCATTCGAAATTTATTGACAATTTAATGCGTGTTTATACTACTGCCAGTCTGCAAAGCCGTTTCGAAATATGACGTTACAGTAATGCTGGCAGTATTACAGTAATTTTGGAAAAACTGCGGCAGTATACTGTTGTGACGTCATGATGATTGCACTGCCTAAAAAGAGAATTCATAGCGATATGTATACGTTCCGTTTTAATTAAACAAATTTTTTATTTTACAAACACTGCTTTAGAAACACAAATTTGCTGCTTTAAATCACAAATTCAGTATTTTAAAAATACAAATTTGTTGCTTTAACAACATAAATCCATTGTTTTAAAAACAATTCATAATTGCGTCAAATTTAATTTCTCCACATTGGTAATGAATTGGTAATGAATTAAAGCAGAATATATACATATCTGCACAACATGGATATCTTATATCCGCTCAAAAATCCTGGTTATAAATCCTGTCTTGTCTTCAGGTTTGAAAGGCGTTCTTTAAGCTTTAGCTGCGATAGAACGTCTAAAAGACATTCGAAAGACATATTCGAGATTGGATCAGAAAATTCAATATTACGTATGTTTAATATATTCCTGATATATATCATAAGCAAAAAATTGTTTGTTAAGTGTACGTGCAATTCTTGAAGAAAAAAAATCACCCCTGTAAATTGCTGTAATTGCTGTGCGACTGCTCAAAGATGAAGAAATTAATGCGTTTTCCGCAGACAGGCATTTACTGAATAAATGGCTTTTTGCGAAAACTAATGAATATTTCAGGCTTGTTTAAGGCTAGATTTATTCGTTATTACGAGACTATATTTTACGAGAATTTCAAAGCTTTGTGTTTAAATCTCAATGTACAGAAAGTGAATGAAAAAAAGGTCTATTTCAGTGTTTTTAATTTTTTTTCTATTGATGAATTAATAGATCGATTTTAATGTTCCACGTCTCATTTTGTAGATATTTCGAATACCTACATTTTTTATACCGAATTTTTTTCTATATAATCAATATCTTTCATTTTATAAGCGAAAAACAAGTTGCTTTTTGCAACTATTCGATTTTTTTTCGCGTATTTTTTTCACAAGTTTCGAGTATGCATTTCTTTTCTGATGATTTCGAGACTTTCGTGAAGAGAATGCTGGTTTATCAGGTGTACAAGAATGAAATGACGATTTGAGATGGCGCACCAATGCAGTGTGAAGTACAAAGATTTAACATTATACGCCATGGCTCGATGAATGGTTCGCGGCAAAAGGGGAAGATTTTTACTGGCGTGGTATCCACAAATTGTCCGAAAGATGGGGAAAATGTGCAATTAGCAATGGAGCATACTTTGAATAAATCTCTTTTTATCATTCTTCTGAATTTAAGTGTTTTTTTGGGGGGGGAAAAATCGTTATTTCATTCTTATACACCTGGTATAATTTTTTTCCGGTAAAATTCTACTTCTATTGAACTATTTTTGCTATTCGAGTTTATGAAGGAGAGGTATACTATATAACGCGCATGAAAAATCGTAAACAATTAAATATCTCGTAAACTGTTTTTTAACATAATTTATACTATTCTGGATTAATGGAGGGATACACTATTATTACAATTTATTAAAACTTATATATTATTTAGAATGTTCTCCGCCCCTTATTGATGTCTAAGGCCGCCGGCGGCCGAGATCGCCAAGAAAGCATTTTCAGTCGCTTGAAGTATTTAATGTGAGTAGAAGCTCGTTATCTCGTTCACTCTCGTTGCGCCACACGCACACGGACATGGGCTTGTGCTTAAGAGTGTGACTCATTGCCGTCTGATTCTATGTCGCCACCGTCAACCTTCTTGACTGAGTAGTCAGGAGCCTTAATTAGTTTTATTTTTATAAATATAATTACATAATCACGGTCATTATATTAATAAATAATAATCAATATAATTACATTTTCTTAAAATATAATTCTTATTTTAAGCAACTACAATAATAAAAGCTTCTGCTTATAAAAAAATCTGTGTAATTTTTTGACCATACGTGATTCAAAACTTGTTTAGTAAAAAATGATGAAATATCCTATGTAAAAATTGTAAATTAATATTGCTGTTTCAATCACTATTCTTATAAAGCATTATTTGAGAACATTAACAGTATTTTTACTGATAAATATTTTTTACTTAAACAAGTTAGTAATTGCACAGTGTGCAATATTCAACGAATGATAATGGAATCGATGTCGATTCGGTTTATTCATTATCATTTCTCATTTCTCATTAGGATGTCCAAACGACGTTCATAAAAAATCCATTTTACGTCCTATTGAAACGTCGATAACGTCTCCTAGATATCTAGAGGTGATACATTGTCCAAAAGACGTCCGCCAGACATCATCGGAACATGGTATATTACCCAGATGTCAAAACATTCGAACGAGACATCGTATGGACATCCAAAGGACATCCATATGCTGTATGGGTAATGCCCCTGTTGAAAATTCTTGTAAATTTTTTATACTAGAGTTTAAAAGAGATGTATATGATCAAGATTAAATGAACGTACATGATCATATAAGAATCTTATATAATTTGTTTATGAATCTCATCAATAATTACCTTAGGAATTTGGCATAAATCGTACATTTATATTCGACGATTTATATAGCAATGAAAAAATCTTTTGTCTTAACTTTATAAGAAATTCTTAGAAAATAATTTTTTTATAGAATCATCCAAGAATATTGATTATGTATGATTCCTAAGTATTACATGAAAGATCATGTATCAGTCTTAAAAACATGTAGTTTCAAAATAATTTACCTTTCAAGTTGGTGCAGAAATCTGGCACGAACGTATATGACGATTTATATCGCAATGAAAAGATTTTAATTGCTAATTTAGCCTATTGAGATATTCTTAAAAAATCATTTTTTTATACGATCACTTCAAAGTAATAAAGATATCGATCATCCCAGTAAATGAAATGGAATTAATGAATGAACAGAAACTGGATTGAATATATGAAAAAAAAAGAATTAAGAAAAATTAAAAAATTTATTAGAAAATAACTGATTAGAAAATACTGATTAGAAAATCAAAACGTATATTATCATTATATATTATCCCAATGAATTGATAAATTATAATTTCGCAAATAACTGGCGTAGGCTTTTTATGCTCATTTCCCAAATTAAGTTGATTTAATCGAGAAACCGTTATTCAATTTGTGTAAAAGAATTAATTAATTAGCCAAAATGAATTCTTTTAAATCTCAACTACTTGCTTGTCCCATTCTATTTTATTTACTCGAATAAAAGCAATAAATCATACAAAATTCTAATAGTATTTTTTTCATAATACTACTGTATCATGCAAGATTCATGTTACATGCGCGCAAAATTCACGTAATCTGCACGCAAGATTCATGTAGCATGCGTGTAAGATTCATGCAAAATTCTTGATTTATCTACAAGTATCGTATGCGATATATTCTTGTATGATCTTGTATGTTCCTGTCCTTGAAAATTTTCTTGGAAGATCTCAAGAATTTTTTTTGTAAGAATTTGCAGTAAGGATTATATCGAATCGGGATGACAGATATTTTAATCTTTAAAATCTCGAACTTTAACGCTTAATAATTCAATTCACGAGGCCGCCATGTTTTTCTGTCCGATCCTTTAGTTTTAAATAAAAATGCGTCGAATGAGTATATTTTTATTAAGATTTTAGATATAAGATTTTAGATAGGCGAATATTCTAAATAATTACCGTAATTTATAAAGTAGTGAGAGCATCTTCTTACCTTTTTTCTGCTATTGGCTAAAACCTAAAGTGATTTCGGTGTAGTATAGACTAAAGAAAAATGTTAGTAGTGGAAGCTGCAACCATTCAGCTGGGCGATACGGACAGAGGTGTAAAAATTTATATTTTTTACGCCAATTGTAAAAATCATTTCGTTGATTGGCTGCTATTTTCGCTGCTTGACGCTTACACTTTAAAGCACTAAATATAAGTATTCTTATTAGCTATTTTGATGCCACTTGTTTTATATAGGTTATGGTGCGATAGTGATAAAGGTAAATGTTATGAAGAGTCCAAATTTTAATAAACATATACTTAATCGATGCGTTTTCGCATAAAAATAAAGATTTGAAAAGAAAAAAGTGTCACTCTGCTCCACTAACCTAGATATTAATCCTTAAAATCAACGACTTTTCGGATTAGAAAATCTGTTAAAAAAGAGGTTCACTATAATAAATTCTCTACTAAAATAGTGAATTTCTATTTTAAAAGCAATGAATTTGTGTTTTTAAAGCAGGAACCGTTTGCTGCTGTGAAAGATTTTCTAACTCGAATAGTCGTCGACTTTAAGGGTTAGCATCTTGGTTTGCGGAGCAGAGCTTCACGTTTTTCTTATCAATCTTTAATTTTACGCGAAAACGCATCAATTCAGTGTATTTCTATCAAAATTTAAAGTGAACAAACTCTTCTTAATTAACATTTACCTTTGTCACTAATTATACTGTAACAATCAAATAGAAAATTAAAATGGCGGATGAAAATGTCTACATATCCATTGCTTTAATAGACATCTGTGATCTCGTCGCTAAGGTAAATGTAGCGATATGTCATGGCGCGATAATTATGGATTCTCTGCTCTGATCGTGATTGGTGCCAGCAAAAATATAGTCGCTTATGATGCACAAACAAATCTGCGCGACTGAATAGAAAACGAGGTCTTGTCTCTACTGTAATATCCTTATATTGTGCTAAGAACGAAAAATTTTCGAAATTGAGACTTTTTTGATAATTTCAATCCCCCGAGCTCCAGTGAGCTCAATTGAACTGCCGTGACAATATTTATTTCATATACGTGCTTTGCAATCTGTATTTACGAAATAGTAGTTTAAAATAGTAGAGAGTTCACAGACTAGTAGTTTACATGAAAAAAGTATGGAGTTCTTAAAATTGGACTTAGACGTATAATTAAAATTGTATTTGTTATACGAAAATTGATGTATATATGTGGTATGCATGAATGAGATATTGATGTAGTAACGTGCCAATGACACATAAATTATCTGTGTAATATTTTCGGTACTACTAATCGTCTTTAGGATCCTCTTAACAGTGTATCAGTGGTAATACCCTAATGAAAAAATTTCTTGGAATTTTTCCGAAAATTTTTCTGAAGTCTGAAAATTTTTCTGAAAAAATGTCTGTATTTTCGGATACATTGCAGAGCTTTTCAGAGAAATTTTAATATAATTTCAGGTATTTGTCAGAATATTTATTATAAGTGAATTTTAAAAATTTTCATAGAATTATTACATTATTTATTATTACATTATTAGAATTATTATATGGTATTCAATTATTATGGTAGACTTTCAGAATTTTTCAAAAATTTTCAGAAATTGTCAATGCGACACTAGAAAAAAATTGATATTTTAAGACTTACAAATTTTATTTCTTTATTTAACAATATATAGATATCTATTATTATCTATATAAGATAATAATTATTATCTATATAAGATGTGTAATGATTTTACCTGAAATTATTTTAAAAAACATTTACCTATATATAATAAGATTTGAATTTAGGATCTCTGAATTATGAGTTTCTTATGTTATACTTCTTCAATTGATAGGTGTGTTATTTATTGTCTATTTAAGTTTCAAAGACATCATTGAATTCTCGAAAATTCAGGAATTTTTAGACCCTTGAAAATGATTTTCAAAAGAATCCTCTAAAAGCCTCTGAAAAATGAGTTACAATTAAAATTCTATCTTCAGAGATATCATTGAATTTCCGAATTTCAACGAAATTCAACGACTTATAAACATTTGGAAATGATTTTCAGAGAATTCGCAGAAAATCTTTGAAAAGTAAAAAATTACGAAAATTCTATCTTCAAAGATATTACTGAATTCCCAAGTTTCAGTAAAATTCAGCACCTTTTAGACATTTAAAAATTCTATATCTTTAGAGACATTATTGAATTCCCGAATTTTAGCGGAATTCAGAGACTTTCAGATACTTGGAAATCATTTTTAGAGAAATCGGAAAATAAAGATATGATTTAGAGAAATGATAATATCTGAAATTCCTTGAGAAAGTTTTTGAATGTTACTGATAATCCCTGAAAAACATTTTTCAGACATTTGTAGCGAAACTTTCAGAGACATTTCTTTTCACGAGAATAAGAACACTCCTACTGGCTACGATGTGTCAATAATAGAAACGTTGTGTTTGTACCATCTATCAGTAATATGGATTAACATGCGTTGCAAATTGGAACAATTTCAAATTTACATGTGTTACTAAATGGTACAGAAACAATGTTTACAAAGATTTAATAAATAAATTAAGAGTTTCTAAGAAAATAAGAAAATTTAATTTTATCGTAATCTTAAATCTTCTAACTTTTAAAGAAATTAATTTTATGTATTTAGTTATTATAACATACGTATAAATAATTTATTATTTCTCTTTCGTTATAAGGTAACTTTATCACTAATTGGAATATTTATCTTAATAAAATAAATTTGGTTTTTCATGTTTTAAACATCTTTGTTTTAATATATTTACATAAAAACATTTCATTTTAATTTCACCTTTTTAATATTATTTTTTTATTCTTTTTTTTACGTTTTTTGAATTTATTTACAATATGATTTTATATAAAGATATTGCAAAATATACTCGACACTTTTTTTACATTTTTAATGCCTTTTCTGATGGATTTTATAAATTTTTGCTAAATTCTTGTTATTAGCAACTATACATTTTATATTCATATTTAAAGGATAATAATAATAACAATAAATGTAATAATAAAGACAATGATATTTAAAAGTAATTAAAGAGATTGTAATATCTTTCTAAATATATTAACTCACTATTGCACTCTTTTTTGTCCTTTTCTACGTAAAACATAAGTCATTAATACATCGAGCAATCTCTTTTAACTCATTCATCACGTTCTCATTCAATCTATTTACACGAATATTACATGGCGTTTGCGATATAGCTTTTTACTTATTATCGTCCTCCTGCATAACTTTTAGTGATAATTTTGGGGATAATTAATGCAAAATGCTACCACGCATTTTGAACATGTTTAATTCAATTTTTGTATTTATTGTGCATATTATATAGAAGAAATATGCAAAAATATAGAAAACAGGGTGAATAAATAGATGACATCATGATGTAGATAAGTGGACAAGCATCATAGCTCATCAAATAAATAAAGTAGATAAATGAAGATGATGTAGATATGAAA
>NW_017259293.1:733593-762378 GCF_001594045.1 Atta colombica | reverse complement strand
ATATATAATATAAATATATATAATATAAAGACAGATAAAATATGTAGATAGGTAAATATATAGGGTCTTTCAATAAGGACGCTTGATTTTTAAATGTAAATAAAACAAGTTGTGTGTGAGATATCCATTCAATTTCTTTTTTATTTGAAAGAATATTTTATGGCATTAACTATGGAATATAACGTCGCTCAAATGTCCGCCGCGGCTTCGCTTGATGACACGTATACGGGCGGTCCAATTTTTGATGACTTTCTCGCATAAATCTGGCTGAATTTGCTGGATGACATTTGTTATGTTGGCTTTGAGAGCATTAATTGTTTGCGGTTTATTCGTATAGACCTGCGATTTAAGACAGTCCCAAAGGAAGAAGTCTAAAGGCATTAAATCGCACGATCTCGGTGGCCAGTTCATGTCGCCGTCGCGCGAGATAACCATGCTCTCAAATCGCTCGTGCAGAATGTCCATCGTGACATGCGATGTGTGGTACGTAGCGCCATCCTGTTGGAATCACATGTTATCGGTATCCATATCATCCATTTTAGGCCACAAGAAGTTGCTTATCGATCTGTAGCGCTCGCCGTTGACGGTTATGGCAACGCTCGCTTCGTTTTGGAAGAAGTACGGACCGATGATTCCGCCAGACCAAAAGCCGCACCAAATAGTGACTTTCTCGGGATGCATTTAGAACTGGTATGGATTGGTATCGTCCCAAATTCGACAATTTTGCTTGTTCCATTCATCCAAAAATGGACCTCATCACTAAAGATGATTTATTTGGCGAAATTTGGGTTAACTTCCAACTGCTCCAGAACCCAATCAGCGAACACACGACGTTATCTATGGTCGTTTATCTTAAGTTTCTAGGTCAGTTGAATTTTATAGGGGTGCAGACCCAAGTCCCAACCCAACATTCACCAAGTTGAAGTCGCAGAAAGGCCAAGTTCTTGTGAACGACGAGAAATTGACCGCCTCGGATTTTCCCGTACACTCTCACGCACAGCGGAGATGTTTTCAGCAAACCTTGCGTTTCGGCGTACTGGTGTTGGCTGATTATTTATCGAACCGGTTGATTCGAATTTGACCACTAACATCGAATAGTCGACTCGGCAGGACGATTGTGGCGAGGATAAAAATCACGTAATGCGCGGAACGTTTCTCGAACGGAGCACTGATTTTGATAATAAAATTTTATGATTTGCACACATTGTTCAACACTATGACCTTCCATGGTGATTTGTCATACACTACTAAACAATTCACAACAAATTTGACAGATGTCACTTTAACAACATGGCTAGTATGATCTAACAAATTTCGAACGTCCTTATTGAAAGACCCTATACATAAGTAAATAAGTAGGGCCGCAGTCTGATTCAAAATTACAGCGCTCTCAAAGTCGGTCTGATAGCCTGATTCATTATTTAAGCGCTTTGTGCAAAGTGATGTAATGGGTTTTTGAATTTGCGTGCTCATGACCATGACTCGGAGATGAGTCAGAACGAGTGTTTACGTTGTTTGCGAAGGAAAAAGGAATCAATATGAATCTAAAGAAATATGTTAATATATATCATCTAAAATATTGGCTGTGTTCCGTAAAGCGTGTTATTCATTAGATCACGTTCCAAATAAAAGAAATATTTGTATTAAAAATCTCTAATAAGAGACTGTCAGAAAAATAAACAGCTATGTACATATTTGTACAAATAGATTATTGTGCTTCATAATTTTAATTTAGATATTATTTTCCCGGTAAAAAATTTTTCATGCATAATTATATTTACAACTGTATAAAATCATATAAAATTATATATAAAAATATATATAATTAGATATAATTATATACAATATAATTTTATATTATAATGAGCACTATATTAGGTGTACAACTTTGCTTCCGCCGTTTTCCTATAGATGGCTTCAGCAGTAAGTGGTGGTCGAAATAAATAGATCATAGACGTCATACAATAAACTTGGGCATCTGTCAACATAACCCCATAGAAACATTAGTTGATTTGTGTCTACATCATAAAGTTATTTTCGATTGAAAATGTCAGTTTACGAGCCAAATTCTCGTCATTTGCGGGAGGTTTTAATTTTTTGCTTCAATATGAAGAAATCTGCGACTGAGGCTCATCGAATGCTCTCAAATACTTACGGTGAGGCCGCTAGTGAAAGAACGTGTCGTGAGTTCCAACGTTTCAAGAACGGTGATTTTGACGTCCAAGGTCATGCTCTGTATTTGGTGGGACCAGCTCGGCGTAGTGTATTATGAACTGTTAAAACCGACTGAAACAATCACAGGCGATCGGTATTGAACGCAATTGATGCGTTTGAGCCGAGAATTGAAAGACAAACGGCCGCAATACAACGAGAGACACGATAAAGTGATTTTGCATGACAATGCTCGACTCCATGTTGCGAAAGTAGTCAAGACATACTTGGAAACGTTGAAATGGGAAGTCCTACCCCACCCGCCGTATTCTCCAGACGTTGCTCCCTCTGACTATCACTTATTTCGATCAATGGCACACGACCTGGCTGACCAGCACTTCCGGTCTTATGAAGAAGCAAAAAATTGGATCGATTCGTGGATAGCCTCAAAAGATGACCAGTTTTTTCGACGCGGGATTCGTACGCTAGAAAGATGAGAGAAAGTAGTGGCCAGCGATGGACAATACTTTGAATCATAAATGTATAACCAGTTTTTTACAATAAAGCCTCGAATTTCGGAAAAAAAACGGCGGAAACAAAGTTGTACACCTAATATATATATATATATATATATATGTGGAGCTCGTTCCAAATGACTTCTCACCTTGATGTTGACCATGACCTTCAAGATCAAGGACATTAATTTCTTCCATCGCTCGTTATTCATTAAATTATAATATGAACAGAATTTTTACGAATAGTACATAATTTTTAAACATAAGGTATATATTTCAGCAGCATTTTCCCTTGACAGAGGAAGATGAAAGTCGTAAGTCCTCAAAGGAAGGAGATGGGATAGTAATAGCTTTAAGTGAAAGTCCAGAGGAAGAAGTGGGATGGGAGTCGCTTCGGGTGAAAGTCGTGCGCCCTCCAAGTAGGGGGGGAGATGAAGTGGGAGTTGCTTTGCCCCCTGCCAAGAAGCACACGACTTTCTATACAAAGTGACTCCTATTCCATCTCTCTCCCTGCTCGGGGGCGCACGACTTTCACCTGAAGCGATAAAAATTATTGTGTTCATAACTTTGTAATGAATACGAGCGACGAAAAAGATTAATGATCTTGATCTCCTTAAAGATTAAGATCAACATCGAGATCGGTGAAAAATCATTTAGCATGAGTTGTGTAAAGGTAAACTTTTATCACAAAAATTGTTAATTTTCTTCTCATAAAGTTCTGTGAACTTTATGAGATAGGCGCCTAAATGAGATAACAGCGTTTCTGCTAAATTAATAAACGCTATCTATTGGTTCTATCATAAATTTATTGCTCTTGGAAACTATTTAGTAGAAAGTTCATGCCTATAGTCATTGTAAAAAAAGATTTTAGAATTTGAATGTCTTCCAGTTTCATTGAGATAAGCCTTTAAATCTTGTTTATTATTAAATAAATAAATATTTGATGTAATAAATAAATTCTTCATGTAGTGATAAAGTAAGATCATACTAGTAGAAAAATACGAGATATGTTAATTATAGAAGTTAAATTTGATGACCATAAGACATGGAAATCGTAATATGAGATACCCAGGGTATTTTTAATATGAAATAATCCATATCATAGTAAAAAAAGTGTAAATGTTATTGTGCAATAATAAAAAAAACCAGAATGAACATCGAATGACTATTTCTGTAATGCTTGATTCGAACTACCTGAAAATGAGTTCTGGGTATAATCTATCACATGCTCATTTTTTGCGCACGCTGTATTTGTTTGTATTTTACAAATATTAAATGAAGTTTTTTAATTGCAATACTAATATACTTTTACTATCGATTTTTCGGGGCATCTTATAATAGAAGCAATTTTTTGACTTTGCGATTTGCTCACTTTTTACATTTCTTTAATTTTCAAAAAAAAAAAATAAAATTTGAATTAAATTTTATATAACATTATCTTACAACTTATTAAATTCTCTTCCAAATGACCTATTATTTTTCAAAATTCTGTCCATAGATTTCTAGCATTTATCTAAAATGAACTCGACATCTCATAATAGAGGTCTTTCCTCTATATATATATTTAAACTTTTTATTTAAAATATAATAATATTACATATGTAATTGTCTAACTCAATCTAAATGATGCATCCTCTAATATAAAAAATACATCAAAATAAGAAGATTTAATTAAAAAAAAAGTTTTTTATGTAAAAAAACTTGACGCTAGTAAATTTGGCTTGTCTAGAGACGCCAAATTCTTTATATTAAAAACTTTTAATACATATAAATATTCATAAACATATGTAATATGAAATATGTCCACATATATTCATACATCTTTTGAGAAATTATTTTTTAGTGTAATAATAATAATAATGATAATAATAATAATAATAATAATAATAATAATAATAATAATAATGATATAAAGGGGGGAGTTGTCAATAATAATTAAAGAATAGATAGACAATTTTCACATTATTTGTTTTAGAACAAATAAAGTTTAGAGAAATGTAGAAAAAATTACTGTTACATAATTATAACATATAATTACATAATTGTATAATATGTAATGTGTGTGTATAGTATGTAATTATAATAACATTATTACATAATTGTGTATATTTTTACATACCATTATATATTGCCGATATTTTTCCAGAAACTAGATTTTTTTTTAAACAAATAATGCAAAAATTACTTTGGTAAAAATTTTCCATCAGCGGCACGAATGCTACGATACTGGCCAGCGCTACAATACTTCGCCACTACTTTATCATGCCATAACCTCTTTAAAAAACCTGATATAATAAAAGGCCTAGTCTTACAGCTGATGAATGAATCTGGTATAGAAATAGCTTAACATTCGTAGTAAAATTTATTAAATAATCCCGTATAGCACAGAAACTTGTAGCAACATTGCTGCAACATTTCAATGTTGCATATTGCAATACAATGTTGCAGCAGTATTTAAAATATTTTCAGTAAGAGACACAAATTGATACAAGAGTCATTCTTGTTCAAAAATCAGTAAGAAACAAAGACAAGAATGACTCTTGTCGATTTATCTGTGTCGATTTGTGCCTCTGTTAGAAAGTTCACTTTAAGTCCCATACAGCACAGAAAAATTGCAGAAACATTGCAATATTGCAATGGTGGTTGCGAAACATTGCTGAATCATTGTTGCGAAATTCCAACAATGTTAAGATGTCCGCTTTTTGCTATATTGCAGCAAAACGTAATAGTGTAATGTAATGTATTTGAACTAAATTTTTTAGTCCGAAGGTTCTAAAATGAAAATTATTTCTATTCATATATTTCACTAACTTTAATTTTTCTACATATAGCATTTCTAGTAATATGTGTTTTCCAAAAGCAATTTTTTATGATAAAACTATAAAATATTCCAATAAATATAGTATTAATTCTGAAGAATAAATTTATTTATAAGGATAAAGCATGTATGTGCTCCGAACAAACTACAAATATTATCCACATTAATATAATAATATAGTCACTTGGTAAGTTAATCAAGAATTAAGTTAATTGCAGTGATTCTTTTTAATTCGGAACCATTTCGAGTCAATCGATTAAAAAATGACGGTATGAAATTTATCAATAAAATTCGGGCGCTGATTTATTTTTGTGTTTACAAATATAAATACATCATCGATCACATAATTAATATTTCGATAAATCGTTTTCAATAGTTTAATTATTATCTTATCCGATAATGATGCATTGATTTATTCATATTTGATATTATACAATCTTTTGATTTCATTAAAATTTATTCATTTAAAAAATACATATGAGAAATCATATAATAGAAAAGAAAGAAATTATAATTGATATTGTTATGATTTTGATAGATGAAATAAAACAAGTTGTTATGAGAAGCACTTACAAAAAAATATTTTATTAATTTTCTTATTTGCGACTTACAATATTATATAGTTTATCAATGATTATATATTGTAGTTTATCAACTGGAACAGTTTGTAAACTACAAAAGACGTTTTTCGCATAATTTGGGAATCGAAATAAGGCAGTTATACAGAATACGGTATTCATCTCTAATTTCCACATGAAATTAGACTCACTTGATGCGTTTTTGCATGAAACAAAATAATCTGGCAGAAATAATTGTCGCCTTGTCCTGCGAAGCGAAATATCATTAAAGTTGACGATTATTTAGATTAAGAAACTTAATGGCCAATATTCATAGTCGGTTCTTATTTTAAGATCGTGTTAAGTATATCTTAAGTCACTAATGCGGACCTTTGATTGACTCATGACATCTTAGATGTACTGTATTTAAGACGGTCTTAAATATCTGACTATGAATTCCAGTTAATGTGACATCGATGAGATGAAACGATGTGAATATGTTCCATGGCAATATGTGCATATTCCGTAACATGCGCATGCTCCGTGGCCACACACGCATACGAAAAGCGTGCAAATTTGAAACACGTGTGTAATACTTCATTTGTGATTTTAATGAATATGATTTATTATATTAAATCGTCGCTTTGCATGAAAAATAAATTTTGGCGGGAGCTCCCTTCTCCTGCATTCCCACCCGGGAAATTGTGGCCATAGAGCATATTCTACATCTCATCGACATGATAAGTATAATTCTGTGTACCGATCTTATTAATTAATATTTATCGAAATGCAAGAAATATAAATACAAATGTATTTTAGCGTTGCCTCTTACTTATTAACATCAAATTTCTTGAAAAGCATGCCTCTTATCTTTCTGCACATTTAAAGGTGACATTCATATTGTGAATATGTCGATTTGATTATCCATCACCAATACGAATAGTTGTGCTGACATCAATCTTGATAATCATGATGCAATATTTCACGTTAAAACTTTAATTTCAATAATATTTTGAATAATATCATTAACAGAACAATGTTAATATTTATTCGAATACGTTTTATTATTAAAATCATAATTTTTTAACATATAAATTTCTGTACGACATATGCTGTACTAGATCCGGTACAGGAGCAGCAAACAAATCTGACAAGGCTTGCCACTTCTATCATATGCTTCAGCACATTTGGCTATCTGAGTACCTATCTTACTTTAAATTTTAAAAGTATACATTAGTTCAGTCACAGAAAACAGACAGTTAATATTACATATATATTGTAAGCACATATATTATAGTGGGTGCGTTTAGACGATATGGTTTTTTTATTGATCCCGTTTTTTTATAGTAAAGCACAATATCTCAGTTAGCTGTTTGATGAATCCGTGTTAATTCGCGGTGTACAACTTTATGCTTGTACATATATATTACTATTATGCAAAATAAAAGATAGAGAGCAGTTTTCTAGGATACAAAGAGTAACAGTGAATCGTTTTATTCTTGTTCAATGTTGGCAAACAACAAGGATACATTGATTCATTGTCTTACTGTTATATTTTTGTCGGAAAACCCCAATAGATTCTGAACTTTTAATAAATCTAATAGCAAAAAGGCTTGCAATATGAGATAAAACTATGGACGATTATAAAGTTAAGAATATAAAGAAATCTGCATGGAAGGAGATATAGATATTAATATTTAGAAATATTAAAAATTTTAATTTATCTTTATGTCATTGTTTGATAACATCCCAAATGAGATCTCTAACTTACAATTGTATGAATCCAATATTTTCTATTAATTGTTTTATAATGACGAGTATGAGTGAGCAATGAAAAACATATCCATTTTGCGAGAAAGATTGAATAATAAAAGAAAAATTGATTGAGCATACGGGAGAATAGATATATGGCAAAGTGACCATATTGTCTGAACGCGGCATCAGATTCTAATTTACAGCGATTCGATAAAGTTATCAGAACGGCCAAAAAAACTATATCATGTGAACGAACTTTTAGTAGGTATTCGTAATTCGTTTTTATTTTAAAACTATCTTAAGAAATGCTGCTATCTAATTGGTTCATAACATCTTAATTGTGCTTAAAACGATCTTAAATATAAGATCCGATTATGAATATCTGACCTTAAACATAAATATTGTATCGAGTCAATCGCCGTGTCGCATTGCATCGCTGCGCTGTACATACGTGACCGTACAAGCGTAATCGAAAATCGTTTAAATTCGCGTCAGACGAATTTTAGAAAGAAAGACATGTATACAAGAGCGATCGTGAAATTTTTTCGGTGGAGAGGGTTTTTCTAACCAACTCAGGGATATTCCTCGGATGTAACATGCGCCAACTGGAATGAGAACAAAAAAAAGAATTTGCGATTGTACTGTAAAGAACGTTACCAACTGCACTAATTTCGTTGTTGTGACATACAACAATTTTTAATAAATATCATTTGATTCCTTTTACAGCTTTAAATATCTCCTCGTATCTCATTTTAAAAAGGAAAAATGTTACATTTTGTATATCAAATTTTTGTAATTATTATTTATTTTTTAAAGAAAGGATAGGCAATACAGCTACTACAAACAAAATATTTAAAACTAATTCAAATTGGCTTTTGAAATATTAACACAAATAAAAAATAGATACAAATAAAAAACGGGCAATTAATAGCATTAATACGCGATAAATATCATAAATACATATATTTCGATCGTATCTATTGATCTATTACATAAAATATCAAACTAAATGTTTCGGCTGTGTTCAAGCCATCTTCAGCAGTCTCCAATCCATAGTAATAATTGTTCACAATCTAATGTTCATAACGTAGAAATCGAGTGCAGCAAGTAAGTCTCAACATATTCCCATGTCTGGAGTGTATGTAACCGTCAGTTAGCTGATTAGCTAAGTGCGAGCTAAATCAGAAATAATCATTAAAAAGAACAAACAGAACTAAAAAAGAAGAATAATCAATCTTTAAAGAGATTTACTATTGCAAACCATAACTGCACAATATTATAAATTAAATAAGTTGAAATCACAAAAATATTAGTATGGGAAAAAGTTCGTGGCGGTTTTTTAATGCCATCTAACGGGAAAAACGTCACGAACTTTTTCCCACATCTAATAGATATAAAATTATATTAAATTTCTTGAAAGAAACATAATGTTCGTAATGTCAAAGCAGAGTCAACTAATGTAAGAGAACATTAAGAAATAAATATTCTAAGAGAGGAAACAATAATATTATCAAAAGTCATCGGATTAAAAAATAACAATATAGATAGCCGCTTAAATATAAATACATCAATAAAAAAAAATTATTAAAATTTATTAATTATGTTCGTGTAAGCATGATGTAAGAACTCCGTGATTTCTGATTTCAAATTTAGGCCATTTTTCTACATTTTAATATTAAGCATAATATTCAGACTAACCTAAACTCTTTTTCCAATATATCTCTCATTACCTAAATTTTGGTGTTATTCCAACCAAAATCATATTCAGATTGCAATCTATGTTCAGAAATAACAGACAAGTTACCATTTTTTTTATTAATTTTATTAATCGTTTTTATGTTCGTTAATTCTAATCTTTAATTTCTCGGCTCGTCTGTCCAACATAAGAGGCATTGCAACTTTTACAATTAATCTTATAAACTATATTTTTCTTTGACTCATGAGAAAGAACGTCTTTTTGTGCTTTAATAATTCAATTTTGTCAAACTGAAGAAAAACAATTTAACATTCTGATTTTTGATAATGCTCTTGAATTTGTCATAATACAAAGCAAAAAAGGGATGATAAACTATGAAATTGTTTTATTGTCAATGTTAGTTTTATCTGTTTGTTTAAGCGTCTTACGTTTTAAAAGAGATCTTAATCGTAAATTGATTGTTTCAAAAATAAACTTAGGATAGTCATTATTCAAAAACGTCTTAATAATAAAATTGAAATTATCCCTATGATATTTTGGATGAAATAGTAAAAAAGTTCTGTTCATGCTTATAAGAACATCTCTCTTTTGTGAAAGAGGATGAAGAGACAAAAACTGAGATATCATCCCGAAAAAGTTAATTTATGATATTAAATTCTAATGTTCTGTTCGCCTTAATAATCGTCACATTCAAAAAATTCAACCGGTCACAACTAACCTCTAAGGTGAACTGCAACTTTGAATGAAAAGAGTTAAATATAATACCTCTAAAAGTTCTTCAATTAAGTGATTAGAAATAGCAGTAGCGTCGTCGTCAACACATTTAAAATAAAAAGATACCTCAGTTCCAAAGCTTTCTCTCCAAAGCTTTGTACTCTAAATTTTCCATAACCAAAATTTAATTCGTAAATTATTTAATTCATCAATATTGTTATTGTTATTATTATTACAAACATTACATAACTTTTAAACGTTTTGTATGAGCAGAACAAGCATAATAATAATAATAATGTTCTTTTTTTCTCTCTTATTCTATATTGTATCAAAATTAAATGATCATAAAATAATTATAAAAATGATTATAAAAATATAGACCAAGCAAATGCAAGAGCGCAATAAGCAATTGTAGTACTGAATATACCAATCAGCATATATTCTGTTTTTAGAGTCAAAAATTTTACAAAAATTTTCCTTATGTATCGCATATTCTGCCAAAGCTTGAACTAATGAAAAATTAAAACTTACTTATAAGGTCTTATAACGAGAAAAAAAATATTATATGACAACAAAAACTTACAAAAAGTACATTTATATGTTTCTACAAATACAAATGAAAAAGAGGGATTTGATAGAGTACGTCACTAATTTAAAATGAAATATTCTTTTTAGTAAAATAGTGAAAAATTACTAGGCATCGACCGATATGATTGGATGTATGCTATTGGGATATGCCTTAATGAGATCATTTTCAAAATGAAATAATTAATAAGAAATTTCAGAGGGGGAGGGGGGGGAAGAGGGATTTGAAGCTCCAAAACCACTCCCCTAGGTACGTCCATGCATGTATATATCATTGAAACGATACATCCCATATACTTACGCACATTGACATGCGTTCGCTGTGGCTCGCAGTAGCGCTAGCGCAGCTATTTTTCTCAATATCATTTGTTCGACGATCCGCCTTTTTCAACGTAGAAGCACTTCGATAAGCTATATGTGTACATACATGTAGTTCGAAAGCGATCGTTGCGCCAATCGTAATCGCGCTTAAAATAAATCTGGCGATTGAAGAGAAACAAGACACGGAAAATTCATGCGCGTTTAAATAAATGCGGAATTCCACGAAAAAATAAATACACGCTCGTCTCGCTGTCGATTTACACAATGCTAATATCATATAATAAATAAAGTTCTCAATTAATGATAAGTCTTGCGAACGCGAGCTACAATCTTTGAATTTTTCAAAATGGAATTTTCGTCGCACGTTTAGCTCATTCTCGGTATTATGCGTTTCATTTATCGATGAAACTGTTTATTTATATGTTTGGCAGATAATTATATCAACAATTCTCATTATTCAAAAACAACAATGAATTAATTCATCGATGATCAAATCTTATCGCATTATTGTGTATACTTTCGCTCGAAAATGAAAAAAAATATGCAAAAGGTGGATGAAGTTTATACTTAAGTTTCATAGAAATTCGAGCTATTGAACATAACAAAAAGTACATACTTAGATAACTAATTAGAAATAGAATTTTGCAATAGCTATATGAATTTGTTTAAAAAAAATAATAAATTGTAATTCTGAAAGTTCACTTTCAGATATCAAAATTAGTTAGGATAATGCACACATGTATTAAAAATTTTAAGTCTTCATTCTAAAACACGCTTATAACTCATTTTCATAAATTTCATAAAAGACAAAAATCTTTACAGATTAAAAAATAGTAAAAACAGATAAAAGAGATTCTAATGTTCTTATTTTCTTTCGTTTTAACTATGCAATGCATCTGATCTGATAACAAAAGATTCAAGCAAGTTTATTGTGGTGCATTATTATACCAATTGCAATAGTCAAGACGAATATATAACATCACGTATTTGCATTGGCCAAGGTAACTGTTGCTATTTTATTACATAAGTTGGCAGATTATGAGAAACGACAGGTTCCTCACAATGACGTGCGATTTTTGTCCTCGATTTATGAACAGCATTACTCTTTGCCTCTGATTAGGGTTACTATCTCTTAGTCATGAAAAAAGAGGAGATCTGACATTTTACTAGTTACATATTACTTTTTTTCTCTTATTACAATTGACGTTTTAATACATTGTCATTTCAATGCGACAGTTGAAAGCCACACTGCAAGGCCAAAAATGAAAAGTGTAAATAATAAATGCAAAACTAAACCAATATGTATAATTAACTTGTATAATTTTATTTAACTTAAAATAATTTTGTTATGCATCATTGTACTCGTTAGAACAAACGCTACAACTTTTATTATAAAAATAGTCTCAAATATTCTGAGACATGCTGTATATGTATATACAGCATGTCTCAGAATATTTGAGAGTATTTTTATATGCAGACAAAGCAGACTAAATTGGATCGGGAAGTCCTCTATTTATTTTTTTTTTATTTTCGCAACAGTTAACGAATTATTAATTATTAAAAATTGCTAGCCCAAAAATTAGTCCAGTCCGAATGAAAGTATACGGCAAGATGCAACCGTGAGATTGCTAGGAACTCGGAGAGTTGTGTATTACTAACAGCAATCGCTATTCACAAGTTGGACTCCTGCCCCCGTTTCTGTAACGTGATATGATAATTGCATATATGCACCGGCAGGAATGATCCCCTGGAGACACGCGCTATACACTCATACCGAACACGTGTTATTAGAAACGTGGAGGAGACAAGGAGTGCGAAAGGAGAAAGTAGTAGAAGGAGGGAGGGGGGGGGCGCTCCGATATTCTTATCCTTAATATAAGGCGTACAATTGAGAAACAAACCGTAATTAGACATGATGTCTCACACATTTATTACTGGTACGAGTGAGATATCTCGTGTCTCTCACTTGCCAATATTCAATAATACTTTTATTATGCACAAGATATTGTAATTTAATACTATAAACAATTTTTGGGCATAATTACCAAATTACGTGAAAGTTTGAGACTCATTGTAATAGCTTTGCATGCATTTCTAAATTTGCAGTGTGCAAATGAAATTAATATTTTTAAATTAATATTTATTAGGTGTACAACTTTGCTTCCGCCGTTTTCCTATAGATGGCTTTAGTGGTGGTCGAAATAAATAGATCATAGACGTAAATAGATTATAGATCATAAATAGATCATACAATAAACTTGGGCATCTGTCAACATAACCCCATAGGAACATTAGTCGATTTGTGTCTGCATCATAAAGTTATTCTCGATTGAAAATGTCAGTTTACGAGCCAAATTCTCGTCATTTGCGGAAGGTTTTAATTTTTTGCTTCAATATGAAGAAATCTGCAGCTGAGGCTCATCGAATGCTCTCAAATACTTATGGTGAGGCCGCTATTAGTGAAAGAACGTGTCGTGAGTGGTTTCAACGCTTCAAGAACGGTGATTTTGACGTCCAAGGTCATGCTCTGTATTTGGTGAGACCAGCTCGGCGTAGTGTATTATGAACTGTTAAAACCAACTGAAACAATCACAGGCGATCGGTATCGAATGCAATTGATGCGTTTGAGCCGAGCATTGAAAGACAAACGGCCGCAATACAACGAGAGACACGATAAAGTGATTTTGCAGCATGACAATGCTCGACCCCATGTTGCGAAAGTGGTCAAGACATACTTGGAAACGTTGAAATGGGAAGTCCTACCCCACCCGCCGTATTCTCCAGACGTTGCTCCCTCTGACTATCACTTGTTTCGATCAATGGCACATGGCCTGGCTGACCAGCACTTCCGGTCTTATGAAGAAGTAAAAAATTGGATCGATTCATAGATAGCCTCAAAAGATGACCAGTTTTTTCGACGCGGGATTCGTACGCTACCCGAAAGATGGGAGAAAGTAGTGGCCAGCGATGGACAATACTTTGAATCATAAATGTATAACCAGTTTTTTACAATAAAGCCTCGAATTTCGGAAAAAAACGGCGGAAGCAAAGTTGTACACCAGTTACTACATACTTTTGACTACTTAATAATATTTTAATAATAAGGAGAGACTAACTAATATGAAAAAAAATGCATTTTTCTAATGCATTCCATCTGATTTAACTAGCCTCGAAGTAATTCGATTAACATTATTAAAATAAAGATTAATGTATTTTAAGTTACATCTTTTAAGTTACATCTACATATTAATAAATCTTTTATAAAAATATATTTTAAACACAAACATTCGCTTCACAGGGCAAAACAATACTTCTTTTTGCAAAATTTGTTCATTTCGTGCAAAAACACAAATAAGCCTATTTTTCGAGATTGGATATGAGGGAACTAAACTTATAACATTTACTATTGAGGAAAATCTCTTTAAAGAAATAAAATTTTGTAAGTACTATAAGAGTCGTCACTAAATGAGTCACTATGAGTTCCATGCTGTGGTTAGTCTACTATCCTCATCCATTCATTTTTAAAAACATTAACAATATACAATAACAAAGACATATAAAAAAAAGTTTGTTGGACTTTATTAACTACTATCTAAGTAGAAATCAAATATCTTAGACAATCATATACGAGTTTTTGTAAAACAAAAACTTTAAGAATAAAAACATTTACTTCGTATGATTTTTTAAAATTGTGGCATAATTTCTATCATAGATGTATTCGCAACAAGAGGTTATGGCAGATTTAGCGAAAGTTACTACTGCGTGCTCAGACACGTGTCTCGTGTGTTTTGTTTTTAATGTAGTCTCGATTATTCTACTTACCCCTATATTCAATTGACTCCGGTCTTCCTTACTATTTTTTCATATAACATTCACATATTTAAGATTACATAAACAATTTTTTAAATACCTGTAAGAATATTTATAAAATACAAATAATTTCCATAGAAATATATAATTAAAATCTATTCATAAATTATTACATTACTATTCATAAATTCGGGAACGATGCAATTTTTTATATAATTTTATAAAATTAATTTATGTATCTCTATAAAAAAATATAAAGAAAAAACGGATTAATAGGAATTGGCGATGTAAGTAGTGCGTTTAAATCTTTTACATGAAGGTGTTATGTCCAAGCTCCACATGGAGTTGAGGGGGTGAACGCAATTATGTTCAGGAACCGAATTATTAGATCAATTTGATCGTGTACAGGCTCCGGATCGTAAGGGAGCCGCAGGGAAGGACCGAGGCAAATCGGGAAGCACTTCGTTTCGTCCTGTGGCTCCTAATGAACCGGGAGGGGGGGGGGGTCGAATGAAGGACGAAGTGGAAACCTCAACTTGTGCTCCGCTAAACGGATACACGAAACGTACCTTTTAAATTTAAAAGGGCCCAAACTGGGTTAGTGTGCCGGGAGGGCGCACTTTAACGCCAGACGTGTCTGTACGTCCGTATGCCCTGGCTTTCGGTCATGGACCTTAATTCAAGTGACCGGGAAGAGGGCGAAGTGCAACTGCGGGAGAGCTTACATAAATACAAGGAGAGATTTTTCAAATTATTAGGTGTACAACTTTGCTTCCGAAACGTTTTTTTTCCGAAATTCGAGGCTTTATTGTAAAAAACTGGTTATACATTTATGATTCAAAGTATTGTCCATCGCTGGCCACTACTTTCTCCCATCTTTCGGGTAGCGTACGAATCCCGCGTCGAAAAAACTGGTCATCTTTTGAGGCTATCTATGAATCGATCCAATTTTTTACTTCTTCATAAGACCGGAAGTGCTGGTCAGCCAGGCCGTGTGCCATTGATCGAAACAAGTGATAGTCAGAGGGAGCAACGTCTGGAGAATACGGCGAGTGGGGTAGGACTTCCCATTTCAACGTTTCCAAGTATGTCTTGACCACTTTCGCAACATGGGGTCGAGCATTGTCATGCTGCAAAATCACTTTATCGTGTCTCTCGTTGTATTGCGGCCGTTTGTCTTTCAATGCTCGGCTCAAACGCATCATTTGCGTTCGATACCGATCGCCTGTAATTGTTTCAGTCGGTTTTAATAGTTCATAATACACTACGCCGAGCTGGTCCCACCAAATACAGAGCATGACCTTGGACGTCAAAATCACCGTTCTTGAAGCGTTGAAACCACTCACGACACGTTCTTTCACTAATAGCGGCCTCACCATAAGTATTTGAGAGCATTCGATGAGCCTCAGCCGCAGATTTCTTCATATTGAAGCAAAAAATTAAAACCTCCCGCAAATGACGAGAATTTGGCTCGTAAACTGACATTTTCAATCGAGAATAACTTTATGATGCAGACACAAATCGATTAATATTTCTATGGGGTTATGTTGACAGATGCCCAAGTTTATTGTATGACGTCTATGATTTATTTATTTCGACCACCACTTACCGCTAAAGCCATCTATAGGAAAAAGGCGGAAGCAAAGTTGTACACCTAATAGAATCTGGAGATACTGGTAGTGTCTCGACGCGCAGCGACATTACCGTGGCTACTGACAAGCGAGTTGCGCCAGATCGAGATTATCGGATCTCAATAAAGGTTAAACTGATCAAATTCTAAGTGTACTCAATCGATTGCAATCGCTCGGGATATATAGTGAAAGTATTTTTATTTTTTCTCTACGTGCTCTATGAGCGGAGATATTGCATTACAAAATATGAATCTGAAACCTTTATTAAGAAAAAATTAAGAAATGTCGTTGTCACAGCTACGGAGTAATGTCTTTTTGGAATTTTTGATGCAAAAGGCAAATGTGGTACCAGCAATGCATGGTCATATCCCTGCTTAAAAAATTTGATAAAAAATGGTAGAAATTTATAGAAATCTGATAGGAATCCTATAATTTTTATCAGAATCTTTTGGACATTAAAATCACGACATGGAAAAGTTATAAATTTCTATCATTTTATATCTTATATTAAATAAACGATAGAATACTTATCGGAAGCTTCTCTATATGATCTTATCACATTATTTATTATAATTTAATAAGAAATAATGTTTATATGAACCAATACAATTTAATCTTAATACGCCCCTATGTTTGAATAAAATAGATATTATAGAAAAATTATCATTAGCAATATAATGTGTCACTTAGATCACTGCATTATCTAATTTAATAAGAAATAAACGAAAAGATGTTTATATAAACTTATACAATTTAATCCAAAAATATCCTTATTTGTTTGAATAAGATAGATGTTATAGAAAAATTATTGTATCCTATTGTTGGCAATATAATATGACATTCTTCAGATTATTGAACAATTATTTTGCAGGTTTCAATATATATAATAAAACAGTTAATATATCGTTTTACATCTTTATTTAAATAATAAAATAAGTAATTGTATACACAAGCTTCTTTGTCACATTATTCAATATAAAATAAGTGACAGAATGATTTATGCAAATCTATACAATTTAATCCGAAAATGTCCCTATATGTTTAAATAAGTAGATGTTATAAAAAAATTATTCAATTGAGTAATTAATTATTTAATAACCTAAATGTCATATTATGTTGTCAACTATAGAATACGATAAATTTTTCATAAAATCTATCTTACTCTGACATATAGGGATATTCTTTAATTAAATTATATAATTTCTTATAAATATTATATCGTTTTCATCATATAGCTTAGATATCATTTTGAATCTATTTCTATCTGGTCTATCTGTATTAAAATTAATAATATGCTATCATGTTTCTGAATCGTAAATTTCAGATAACTCGTTTAAAGTACGTGACATATTTTCTTTATTTCTGTATCGTTTTTATTATTCAACTTAAATGTCGGTTTTAATCAATTATTTTAGTGTGTTTTATCAAAATTAAAAATATTCTATCATATTTTTAATCGTAAATTTCAGATTCTAAAATTTAAGATTAAATTTCAAATTCTAAAATTTGCAAAGCAAAAACACGAAAGAATATTATTAATTTTGATAGAACATGGTCAGATAAAAATTGATTGAAAACGATATCTGAGCTGATAAAAATGATACAGAAGTATAGAAACTATCAAATATTTTAGATAAGTAATCTGAAATTTACAATTCAAAAACACGATAGGACGTTATTAATTATTAATTATTAATTTATTAATTATTAATTTTTTCATAAAACATAATCAGATAAAAATTGTTTAAAAACGATAATTAAGCTATATCATGAAAATGATAGAGAAATATAGAAAATTTATATCAGACAAATAATCTAAAAGATTAAAAACGACATTTAAGGTATATAATAAACGTGATACAATGTTTATAAGAATCTATGTAACTTAATCCAGAAATGTCTCTATAATTACAATTGTCTCTACAGCAATCTATCACATGCTAAAGTATCCAAACAAGCGATTATACCTCAACGTTAGAGTGCTAGATTATCATCTCGTAGATTTTAGGTTCGAATCCCGTCAATTCCAATATGTGTTTTCAAAAATTGTAAATTTTTTCCGATGCATAATTGTAATTAATAAATTGCATGTGAAAATATAAATGAATTCTACAAAAGAATAATAGAAAATAATAACTGTATTTTAATTATTATAAAAAGCTTGTTTAAAAATGATATGAAATTATGATTAAAACAATACAATACTATTAATTATGATAAAACATGACCAGAAATTGATTAAAAACGATATATAAGCTATATGACAAAAAGGATAGAGAAATATAGAAATATAGAAAATCTATCAGATATTTCAGATAAGTAATCTGAAATTTACGAACCAAAAATACGATTCATCAGATTTTTTTCCTATCTGATTCTATCGAACTTTTTAAGAAGGGATCACACATGGAATGTGAGCGTTCCCAGCGCTGCGATTCTGTACATTTTGCACATTCTACACTCTGCAGAGATTATAAGTTGAAGTTATTGACGTTATTGTTATTATTCTTACGGTCATGTGATCGTGGAGGAATTAAATAAGTGCCATTGTGGCTAAAACTATATTATATATAATATTGGGTTTTCCAGTTAAATCATAATATTGATAAAAATAAATATTGATAAAAATATTTTTAGTCGATGTATTTTCGCATAATTACAATAAATATCTAGATCAAATAATATCGAGATCCCGACGAGAAACTATCACATCGATATGTTTTCGTATAAAAATAAGTAAAAATTTGACAAAAAAAAAGTGTCCCTCTGCCTCATAAACCGTGATAGTCATTGAAATTGATGACTGTTCAGGTTAGAAGTTGATCACATTGATGAAATATTGCGATGCAGGCATACACTACAGACAGTGCAGTAAAATTTTCATTCTTCTGTTTTATTTAGTTTAGATCTACCGGAATAGTTCGCATTGATTCCGCATTCGCAAGTTTCGCTCAATGGAACATAAGAAAATAAATTCCTTCAGATCAATTGCTGAATTCACATTGGATCTGACGTGCGTCGTACGACGCACTGCAACCAATCAGAAAACAGGATTTTACTTCGTATTATCGACACGAAATAAAATTCTGCTTTCTGAGAACACCATTTCTACCAGTGCGCGTACGTACAAGCATCGACGGAATCTGCCAAAGAAATAAAGTCACAGCAAAGACTTTTGCATGACGTATAACACGTGCATAAGCGAATTAACTAATCAGAATCTTTCCTTTCCTTCCATTCCCTAAAAAAGATTTCGATTGGTTGATTTCCTTATGCACTATGCATTGTGCGTTATGCGAAAGTCTGTGCTGCGGCCATTCTTTTTCTCCTATTCCATGAAAAAGAAAAATTTGGTTGGTTGATTCCCTTATGCGCTATACATTATGCGTTATGCAAGAGTCTGTGGCCAATAAATTTGCGCAACAGAAAACGATAGAATGAAACCATGACTAATCACGAACGCAGTTCCACATCCCTTGGGAACGTACCCTAAAGATGCGGTCCCATGCATGGTGCGCAATTAGAAGAATGCTCGTGATTGATCGTGACTTCATTCAGCCGATTCCGTTCCGCTAAAATATGTTTTCCTATGTCCCATGGAACGGAATTTCTGGAATGCACAATTGCAGCACTGACTAATCACAAGAGCCTTCCTGTAGATCACTTTCATTAGATACATCGGTGTTTGTTATTGATTGCCTATCTGCAAATTCCACTCCATGAGACATAGAAAACTAAACTCCTGTGGATCGGAAATCACACATACATATAGGAATATTATCCTGACTTATTATTTTGATTTTGATTTACATTCGAGAGAGGAGAGATTTAGAGATTTTAGATTCTATCCGAGTGCTATTCTTGTTATTTAATGAATGATAAACAAATGTTAAACTGAATGTTAAATAAGGATGACATAACGCCCAGGTGAGAATACGAATACGCCTCAGCATGTTGATTAATCATGCACTTGTAGAAGACAGTTTTCTCCATTAAACCAGCTTAACGAGGTTAGTATTTATAAATATACATATATAGTACATGTACACGCACATATGCAGGCATTGCACGCACATATGGCGGAATCTGCAAAAGAAATAAATTTGCGCAATAGAAAATGGCGAAATCAGCTACGACCAATCACGAGCATTCCGCTAATTCCGCACCATAGGACCGCACCCTGAGACTGTGATCGGAATTCATAGGCCGGTATTCATAGTCAGATCTTATATTCAAGACCGTCTTAAGCATGATCTTAAGAAATCACGAATCAATCAAAGGGTTGCATAGTTAATGGCATAGTTAAGGCATTACTTAAGACAGTCTTGAAATATTTTCATCGATTATTAATACCGGCCTATTAATTAAGACCAAAGTTAATCTATGGTTGACGCTAAAAAGATTAAGCTTGATCGACATTGGTGAAATTGGTCTTTAAAAACACAAATTCATTGCTAATGCAAAGAATTTGTGTGTTTAAAGCCATGGATTTTTGTTTTTAAAGCAGTGAATTTATATAAAACAGAACATATACATAGCGCTATATTGAGTCGGATTGACAGATATATTAACTTCTAAAGTCTCCAACTTTAACGCTTATAATGACTCGGTTCACAAAGCCGACCCCAGCGTTTTTTGCCAGATTCTTTCATTTTGAGTATAAACGTCAAATAAATATAATTTTATTAAGATTTTATTCTAAATAATATTTATGTGAATAATTAAAAAAAAACATGTTGAATTTTAAATTTTTAAATAAATAAAACATAGGTACATAGCAGAAATCTATTGCCTCCTCTTTACAGATTACAAAGTTAAGTACGATATTTCTTTTTATTTAAGTTCGAAAACGAACTTCAGCTTGAAAAAAGACTCTAATATGTAGAAAAATAAAGCTAAATCAGCCTCATGTGAGAGTTTTCTTGAAGAAATCAAAAAGTAAGTTCCTTCAAATCATTCTCTAGCATTAATTTATATTGACATAAATGTCAAAATTAATAATTTTGTGAATGGAATATGTAATGTAAATTATTTCAGTTCTAATATGTCATTTATTTATTCAGAAATTAAGCTAATGTTCGAAGCTTAAATGAATCTTAAACGATTTATCCGACTGGAACTTTTGCTCAAATGCATAAGGTATAAGATTTAGGAAATCGGTTAAGATTGGTGATTATGGCACACAGAAGAATTAAGATTATTAATCAAATTTTTGAGGATGCCAATCCAAAAGTATAATATAACAATGTTGCAAACTACATTGCGCAATCTATTTGGAATATTACAATGGAATATTACAATGAGATATATCTCATTCATGCGAAACGATAATGAAGGCGCATCCGCGGCCTTTATATAATAAAGTTTTCACTGTCAATAACATTGTACAAATTAAAATAAAATAAAATTCTTGTTATAATTTAAGATTGACCGAATATTTTTGTTTTTTATTGATACTGATTGGATGACTAGTTTCTGAGAAAAAAGAATCATAAATGTAGTTTTCAAACTTTGACATTTTTTATTTCAAAAACTATTGCTTTAAACAAATAGTATCCGACACAAAAAATGTTCATTTCGATCTAATTAAACTTATAGAATTTTTTCAGAATTTTTATTCAAAGTTTAAATTAAAAAAAAAAGTTAAAATTAATGCGCCCCTTAGTAGGGAGGGGAGGGGGGTGATAGAATGAAAGTTGCTTTGCATGGAAAATCATTAAAGCAGAAAATTTTCGTCAAATACGTTTTAAAGTAGAAAATTCCTGTTTTATATAGTAGAAAAGAGATATCAATTGACATCATTTTTCATTCTTTAATAATGATTTTTAACGAATAACGAGCGATGACTAAAACTTGTTGGAAGTCATGATAACATATGTTAAAGTCATTAAGAGGGTCTGCTAATGCAAATAATTATACCGATCGAAATTATTCAATTATTCTCTGATTTACATTGTGTTTTCTAAGGATAACGAAATAATTCCAATTGGAATCCATTCCAACTTTTTCCTAGGTGTCTAGGTATACAGTTAAAATCTATGGTTTACAGTGACAAAATCAAATGTTATTTTCGATCGGTCAACAATCGTATAATATATGAACGCGCATATATAATGTATAGTATTATTGTAGAGCATGGCAAAAAAAATTGATTCAGCAAACTATAAAGCGACGCACAACAAATCCCATGTATCATAAACATAACGCATTTTCACAATTATTCTGTGTGTAATAAAAAGATTTTATATTAATTTTTATAATTTTATTGATGTAATTTGGATTAAAGAATGAAAGTTAATTTAAAATAATCAAAAAAATTCAAATTTATTATAATTTAAATTCCTAAATTAGCTGGAATAAACCTCGTCTCGTGTGAGTGCATGCATGAGTATGAATGCAATCATGATTCGGAAAAATTAATCATGATTTAATTAATAATAGGATACGAAATTTAATTAACAAGATTTGATTAAGCATTATATTTTGATGGAAATAAACAAAATTTCTAGTTATTATGGTAAAATATTTTAACATACAACTAGAATATTTATTAGTATGATAACGGTTAGAGTTTAATAAGTATTACAAAATAATATTCAAGTATATAGCATCCAGTTATTGTAATTAGAAAAAAGTAGGTTACGTATAATTAACGGAGTATTGATAGAATTAAATAGAATTTCTGATTATCGTTCACAGCATTGCTATGAAAAGGACATGATTGAGTTCTATATATTTCTTGTAAATAAAAAATTGCATAGAATAGACTGAAAGGAACATTATTAGACTTTTCATTGATATTTTAATAAAATGGTTCCTTGAATATGAATCCTCAAAATTAGTTTTGAAGATGAAAATAAATTCTTGTGACATATACTGCGCGCGCGCAACTGTAGGCATTATATGTCACAAGAATTTATTTTCTGCGCGCGCGCGCACGCAACGCACGCACACTATATTTTTTTGTATTATGTATTCATTATGTATTCATTTCATTTTCCAATAAAGAGTTTTTATTGTCAAATTGAGGCATTTGATTTGAGGATGTCAAAATCAAAGTGATATACTTTAGAACTCGTAAAAAAATTTTTTCTATTCTATAAGAACGATTTATAATCCAGTTAAATATAACTTTTAAAGGCTATGTAGGAGGTCCCGGAAAAATTCCAACTAGATCTTATTCTGGGTGAGCTATAATTTGAAGGAAGTAATGACCAATTGAACGCTTAGAACTTTGTTAAAATCAATTTTGAACTTGAAATTTCGTCATTTTTTTTTTCAAATTAATCGACTGTATTTCTTAAGACATATATCGTAGAGCTAAATGAATTATTATCGTGTTCAGCGACCAAAAAAAACATACATTTCAAATCCAGATATTAAGCCATTTTTGCATCAAATTAATCATGTAAGGAAAATCGAAACTTTGATTTAAGAATCGTTCACTAACGATCTTTAAATCTTCATATTTTTTAATAAAAATTTAATAAAAAGGTGTTCTTTTGACATGAAAGCTCTTGAGTTGAGAGGCCGATTAAAAAAAAATTTGTCTTCCTTGTCAGTCTAATATATAGGTATATATAACAGTAACATGTAATACAATATACAATATATATAATTGAAATTGACAGCGCTGTTAAATTTTAGGTATTCGTATATTACGACAGAACTGAATTTAGCTCACACATTAATAAGAGATTGTCATTATATTTTAATTAAAAGTTGTGTCATTTTCATTAAAATGCATGCAATCATTTGGTTTCGAAATATAAATATTTGTTTTGTTATCTTTGATACCAAAATAATCTTTTATTACCCAAATAATCTAATTATTAAATATACATGAGCAATATTAAGTATTTATTTTAGATCGCATATGTGAAAAACACAATCAATACTAGAAAAATGCCTATGGTCGAAACTGGATCTTCATTGCTTTAAATAATTCAATCTTGAATTACTAATATACAATATATATACTTGCACATATACCATATTGTAGTCTTTTTAGAACTGCGCACCGAATTTTTCCAAACTATAAACGCAATTAAAATTACTCTAGTAATCGCGAATTAAATTGATAAGCAATTAATTTACAAGCATTTAATTTGATGTTACCATCAAATATTAAATATATCCTTATTTCAAATTAATACAATTTTGTTCAATATGCCAGGTATTTTCACCCTGACAAATTTAATATTTCTAGTTTGAAAATCTATAGCACGAATTATTCGAGCATTCGCAATTTCTCCTAATAACAACGATACGGAGTTATGCGATATACATCTGTCGCGGCGAAGTCGCAGGGTTTTCTGTGATGTCACATAATTTAATCCGATCTGTGTCTTACAGTTATTACGTTATTATGTTCTGGAGGCCTTTAATGGAGGGGCGAGGGGGGGGGAGAGTAGGCATGCTATTACGAGAAGGAAATCACGTTGCCGCACATCATGTATCATCTCATTCGTATTACGCATATAAATGGATGTAAAATGCACATCTTTAACCACTAAACGTTCATCACACGTATATTTATAACTTCGAGATGTTTAAGAACGTCTTTAGAACGTCGACAGAACGACGCGCTCTTTAGCTAAACGAGGGAAAATATTATTATTATTATTATTATTATTATTAGTAATAACTGCAACAGTAAAGAGTGCGCGCGTTCACACGAAACTTACATTGATCAAATATGTTAAGCATCGTTTTCTTCAACTGCATAGTCGCGCCGCGGAACTACTCCAATGAGGAAACAACACACACAAAGCACGATCTCTCGTTGCTTTGCATGATCCAATTAACCATTCCAGTCCATCGTCGATAAGGCGAAACTTTCAAAGAGTTATTGGCCGTTAACTGAAAACAGGACGTTGTATCTCACCGCATGATGCGGTTACGATCGCCCGGCGGCGAATCGACATCCTCTCCTTCCTTCTCTCCTTTCGCTTCCTCTGGGTCAGTACGTGCGTACTTAAGCACAATGAAACTCGACTGCACTCGATTGTAATAGTACCATGCGCTCTCCACTATTACCACATTATCGTCACCATCGTTAGCAGGGAAGTCGTCGTTACTTCCGGCGGAATTCGTACGATGAATAAATTCGTTCGCACAATAATATATCTTCCATATACAATCTCTTTTTCGGAGGAGGAAAGTGCAAATTATAGGCTGGAGCGTATGATGAATTGAACTCGAGGTTCCCGGAGGAACAATTTTCATCAGCTAATTCAAATTCTGGCAAGTTCATTCGCTCCGCACTGCTACGGAAATCGCTCGCAGCTGCTTCGATCTCTCGGTGCAAGTTAGAGCCTAAACACAAAGATAACCGTGTCGTGTGATAACTGTGTCGTGGAACATAAGCCGTAGCTGTAGATTGGCCAAAAGATTGTACGATGACCTACTACAACTCATGTTTCACGATTTCTTTACGCTAAAGTCCTTACGCTATTTGACTGATATGAAAAAACTATAGGAAGTAACTTCGCAATTCGTTACAGGCCAAATAAATTTTTTTGTAATCACATGGAAGACGCGTGGATTGAAGGAAAGATATAATCGTCGCGAAACTTGCAACCATATAATTTCACGGTTACTGTGTTGATTCAACGCGATCAGAATTCAGCATCCCGCGAGAGTTGAGATTGTCGACATACGTACCGATACCTTGTACCGCACATTACACCGACATTATGCATTTTTACATGCGTTAAATCTCAACTATCTTCTGATATTGTGCCAAAAAAATCGAACATTTATTATTCTATCGATCTGTTGGCGAGCAAACATATGTTTTTTTTCCCGGTGCAGTTATACCAGAAAATGCGATTTCTTTTGTATGTTATGATAGCATAAATCCGCCGTTCTCGGTTGCAAGACATTCGCGCAATGCCTTTCGAAGACGCGCGTAGCACATTGCACGCGAGTTTAGTTGTGACTGTTAAAAATCAACTTGTATTCAGTAAAGTTGTGGTGTGATCCAGCACGATGTACAACGCTCCAAACGAGAAAAGAAGGGAAAAGAGAAGGAGGGAAAAGAGGAGAGAGGGAGGAGGGAAGGGAGAGGAAGAGAGGGAGAGAGAGATGAAAAGAGAGAGAAATAAAATTTATGTCAATCTGTACGTTTCTATTTCTGGAACTAATTAAATTATCGGGAAACATTAACCAAAATCAAAAAGATCAGATGATGTCGCGAACTTATCTCAGAGAAATGCGAACTGTCGTATGTAATACAATACTAACGAAAATTACATTCATAATATTTGTAACTCACTCATACGCGCGCTTGCGAGAGAGAGAGAAAAGAAGAGAGAAAGAGAGAGTCCAGAAAGATAAATATCCTCTTTATTTCGCTTCATTACATATGATATGCTTGCATCGCACATTCGCGCGATAACTATATATGAGCATGTACGACTATGCGTATTCGTGCACACGTCACCAGACAGAAAGAGAAAAGAACGCAAAGAACAAAAATCAGAAAAACAGACAGAATTAAAGAAGCAGCCGTATAACAAACCAGATCTCGTTATATATAAGGTGAATAAAAAGTACGAACCAATGAAATTTCTCGAAAACTAAGCATTTCCGAAAGAAATGTTCCTACAAAAGTTGTAGAGTTTTAAGTGTTCTATTCATTGATCTCATCAGTCTGACCTAGAGTGGCGCCGCCAATTATTCCTCTTATTTTCATCTTTACTACTACTAAAAATATTATATATTATACTAAATATTATAATATTATACTAAAAATTCATTTTTACGTATGTTAATTCTAATACCAGTGGGACTGTAACTTTTAAATCTCATAACTCAAAAAGTACTTCATCAAAAATAATTCATTGTAATATTTTGAAAATATCTTGATACCAGCTATTAGATTCTGGAATAAAAAATAGAGTGCGTCATTTTAAAAAATCGATGCGACCTTGACTCAATTTTGGTAACTCTTCAAGATCAGATTGATCAGATCAGTGAATACATCATTTAAAACTCTACAACTTTTGTAGGAAACATTTCTTTCAGAAATGCTTAATTTTCGAAATATTTTATCGATCCGGAACTTTTTACTCATCTTGCATATCAAATCTCATTCATTTGTTATACTCGAAAAAGGGACAACAGAGATGACACATTTATTTAAAATGTCGAAAAATGAGTTTTATGATTACGCGATATTTTAACTTTTTTATAGAATTTACGCCGATTTAAAGAATATTAGATAAGCCATAAAAAATCATATCGTTTTTTCTCACTCTACATGTCGAAACAAATTAATTACTTTTCTGACGCAGCTGGAGTAACGATAAAACAATTGAAAGAAGTGTACGCATTTTAGGTGATTTAGAGAGCACAAAAGTTGAATTTTGTCCTTCTTTTTTAATTTAGTTTTCACTTGCTGATTCCATGAATCATAAATTAAAATATCTGCGAAATATAATTTTGGGACATACAAGGAAACAACATGATTTATTTTATCATTTTGTCGAATTATGTCTATGATAAAATTGCGGAAAAATTTATTTGTTATTATAAAAATCGGTTTTTCATTAAAACCAATTATTATTAGGATCTTAACTCTTAATTGCATTATACTGCATGACTAAAAAATTCTGGATCAGTGAAACAAGACATTGAAAACAAGACATTTAAGAAAAAAATATTTTATACTATATAAAAGTATTTTATACTAAATATGTGTACACATATATGTATAGACACAGAGTATAAAGATCCAAACAACATTTAAGGGGAGATTCCTGAGATCATTTTGAATCGAAAATTCTAACACTAAAATGTTAAGGCTATAATAACTTTTAAATTATAAACATTTAAAATTAACGAATCATACTGTTTTGGCGTACTCAGGAGCGTCACAACAAAGTACTAAACGCGAAAACTGTCTTATCATTTCTTTTGTTAATATCAATTTTAGAATTACATATGTTAATATAAGATGTTGATATTTTTACAAATGCATTGTACAATAACGTTGTATACTAACATTTTCCTTTTTATAATAATATTTTTAGCTTTGATATACATTTATCATGAAACACAAACTGTTAGATAACAGTTTTCCGAACTGCTATCAATTTCATATCATAATTAGCAAAAATTAGTAGCTCTTTATGTAGAGTTATGTTCATATTCAACTGTTAATATTCAATTAAAACTCATTCAAATACATTTTAAACATTTCATTAAAATAATCAGGAAAAATTAG
>NW_017259293.1:729089-733493 GCF_001594045.1 Atta colombica | reverse complement strand
ATAAATTTCTAATTTATAAATATTATAAAATTATTAATTATGAACAATCGTAATTATTTGTACAACTTTATAGCAGTTAATTAACTTCATATCAATTAATTCATAAAATAAATGATGACATTATTATAAATGTTTGAATTATGCTTCATTCACATTTTATGCACAGTCTTGCGCGTCTCAATAATTTTTGTTTTGCATTGATTATCATATCGGTGATATGCTTGTAATTACTTCAACAATATGATTGTGTAAGTCCTTCCGATTGCGTACTGGTTCCCGATAAATATAATTTTTTAAATACCCTCAGAGGGGAAAAATCTATTGGAGTTAAGTCGGGTGATCTGGGTGGCCAGTATTGCGATCCTTCACGTACTATCCATCTACACTAAAAGAAAAATGTCGAAGTACAACAAAGCAAACATTATTTGATGACATTTTCTTCAATATTTATTCGTTATAACCAAATTTGATTGTAATAACAGAATATATATTTTTGTAAAATATATCTCACTTTTTTATTATTTGTAAAAAAAGTTTTGTTCAATTATTACTGAAAAAATAAATTTACTTTAGATAAATTAATGTTTTTGTATAACAATCACATATTTAGTTACAATTGATATTTATAAGCAAATAAATATTTATTTCTGGACAATGCATTTATTTCTCAGAAACAAATCTATGGTTTGAAACAAATCTAATGTTTAGATCAAAAGATTTCTTCTCTGAATAGCATTGCATCGTGCAATATATGGCGGATTAAACGTTAAGATTAATTCGCACACGGATTGTTCTATGTGCTGCAGTGCTTTTGTATAATTATTAATATTTTTGTTTCTTGGAGACGCGTTATGAAAGTGACAACTACACGATTGCAAACTGCTATAAAAAAAAAGTACTTAAAAGGAGTTGGTGCATTTTTTAGACGATTTGTGGAGCAGGAATTGTTGTTTATCTTTTTTTTTTATTCACTTTTATTTGCTGAATTCGAAAATCATAGTTAAAATTGTCCTGATATCCGGGAAATATTTTCTTTTCACATTTTGAACAGAAGGAAGCAACGGTTGTTGTATTACTTTCTTGAACTATATCTACGAATTTTTCATTGTTTTTATTTTATTTTTTATTTAATAAAGGCATTCCTCTTGCAGACATGCATAAGAATCACATCTGAGATCAATTAAATTCATAAACCACGAATATTATATTAATCACGAATGACCGAACGTTTTGATTCGCGATTGTTAGTATCTCAGATTGATTGTGTTTAGAAATACGAACGCTTCGGCGCACATCTGAGATAAATTTAATTCATAAACCAAGAATATTACATTATTCGAACATTTAACTTTGATCGATCCGTGGCGCTCTCTACCATATTTATATTATACATTAACTCGGGCAGATTTTATTAAAAAATATTAAGATTTAGAGGTCGTTAGTGAACAATTTTAAAATCAAAACTTCGATTTTTCTTAATACGTTTGATGCAACAAATGCGGATTTTAAATGTGATACTGTATATTTTTTGGTCGCAGAACATGATGCAATAATTTATTTAGCTTTACAATATACGCTTAAGAAATACAGCCCGATTAATGTGAAAAAATGATCAAATTTCGAGTTCAAGATTTTAGTAAGACTCCAAGCGCTGAAATGGGCATTACTCTCCTCAAATTATAGATCTATTTACCCAGAACAAGATTTAGTTAGAATTCCCGGGACCTCCTACAGAGCCTTTAAAAGTTGCATTTAAATAGATTATAAAATGTTCTTAAAGATAGAAAAAACTTTTTTACAAGTTCTAAAATATATCGTTTTGTGATTTTGACATTCTCAAATCAAATACCTCAATTTGACAATAAAAAACTCCTTATTAAAAAATAAAATAAGTAAAACATAAAAAAACGTGTGATTCCATTCATTGAAATAAACTACATATTATGTAGTATATTTTTTTTATTATATATTCATTTTCTAATAAAGAGTTTTTTACTGTCAAATTGAGACATTTGATTTGAAGATGTCGAAACCACAAAGCGATATACTTCAAAACTCATAAAAAAATTTTTCTATCTATATAAAAACATTTTATAATCCAATTAAATACAACTTTTAAATATTATATAGGAGGTCCAGAGAAAATTCCAATTGGATCTTGTTCTGGGTGGACAGACCTACAATTTAAAGGAAGTAATCAATTGAACGCTTGAAACCTTGTTAAAATCGATTTTGAACTCGAAATTTGGTCATTTTTTCACATTAATCGGGCTATTAGGTGTACAACTTTGCTTCCGCTGTTTTTTCCGAAATTCGAGGCTTTATTGTAAAAAACTGGTTATACATTTATAATTCAAAGTATTGTCCATCGCTGGCCACTACTTTCTCCCATCTTTCGGGTAGCGTACAAATCCCGCGTCGAAAAAACTGGTCATCTTTTGAGACTATCCACGAATCGATCCAATTTTTTACTTCTTCATAAGAAGTGCTGATCAGCCAGGCCGTGTGCCATTGATCGAAACAAGAGATAGTCAGAGGGAGCAACGTCTGGAGAATACGGCGGGTGGGATAGGACTTCCCATTTCAACGTTTCCAAGTATGTCTTGACCACTTTCGCAACATGGGCTCGAGCATTGTCGTGCTGCAAAATCACTTTATCGTGTCTCTCGTTGTATTGCGGCCGTCTGCGTTTGTCTTTCAATGCTCGACTCAAACGCATCAATTGCGTTCGATACCTATCGCCTGTGATTGTTTCAGTCGGTTTTAACTGTTCATAATACACTACGCCGAGCTGGTCCCACCAAATACAGAGCATGACCTTGGACGTCAAAATCACCGTTCTTGAAGCGTTGAAACCTCTCACGACACGTTCTGTCACTAATAGCGGCCTCATCATAAGTATTTGAGAGCATTCGATGAGCCTCAGCCGCAGATTTCTTCATATTGAAGCAACAAATTAAAACCTCCCGCAAATGACGAGAATTTGGCTCGTAAACTGACATTTTCAATCGAGAATAATTTTATGATGCAGACACAAATCGACTAATGTTTCTACGGGGTTATGTTGACAGATGCCCAAGTTTATTCTATGATCTATTTATTTCGACCACCACTTACCGCTAAAGCCATCTATAAGAAAACGGTGGAAGCAAAGTTGTACACCTAATATATTTCTTAAGATATATATATCGGATCAAATGAATTATTAGAAGAAAGCCCCCTATTATGAGATAGACGCTTAATATGAGATAAGATGGCGTTTCAGCTAAACTAAACGCTATCTATTGATTCCACCATGAATTTATTGCTCTTGGATTGAAAACTGTTTAGTTGAAAATTCATTATTAAATTATGCCTGTAATCGTTGCAAAAAAAGATTTTAGAATTTGGATGTTTTCAAGTTTCATTGAGATGAACCTTTAAACCTCGTTTATTATTTAATGTAAATATTTGGCAATAAATTCTTCATGTATGATAAAATAAAATCGTACTAAGAAAAATACGAGGATGTTGAATTGCTTCATTACAGAAGTTAAATTTGATGATCATAAAACCATAAGAAATCTTTCCATAACCATAATATGAAATACCCGTATTACGATTTCTTATTTCTAATATGAAATAATCTATGTCATAGTAAAAATCGTTGCTAAAGTATAAATATTATTGTACAATGATAAAAAGAACAACCGGAATGAATATCGAATGACTTTTTCTGCGATGCTTGATTCCAACTATCTGAAGATCAGTCTTAGGTACAATCATATACTCATTTTGCGCGCACAGTGGGTATGTTTGTTGGTATTTTAAAAACATTAAAGTTTTTTAATACTGATCTACTTTACGTTTTATTATCGATTTCTTGGGGCATCTCGTATAAGAAGCTCAATTTTTTAACTTTGTGATTTATTCACTTTTTACATTTAAAAAAAAATAGAATTTGAATTAAGTTTTACATAACATTATCTTGAAGCTTATTAAATTCACTTTAAAATGACCAATTATTTTTTTTAATTCTGCCCATAGATTTCTAGCATTTATCTAAAATGATACTCGGTATCTCATAATGGAGGCCTATGCATCGTGTTCAGTGACCAAAAAAACATATCACATTTAAAATCCGGATTAAGCCATTTTTATATCAAATCAAACATGTACTAAGAAAAATCAAAATTTTGATTTAAGAATCGTTCACTATCGATCGTCTAGCGATCTCTAAATCTTAATATTTTTTTATATTTAGGGATGTTCTTTTGGCGAAAGGAAGCTTTTGAACTGAGAGCTTTTGAACCGATTAAAAAAAAAATTTTTTCTTTTCACTGTAATGTGTAAAAGTATATATGTATACATGTAGATGCGTGCGTGCGTGCGTGCGTGTATTTATATATATATATATATATATAT
>NW_017259293.1:722366-728984 GCF_001594045.1 Atta colombica | reverse complement strand
TATTATATAATATATATAATATGGTTATGTATAACTATATATGCTTTCATATATGACTATACATATGTTCGGCATCCCTATCGTTTTACCTCTAATCATATCGTCTAATCACATCGATAAAGAATCGATCAATCCAAGATATCGATTGTTAAGCGACGCATGCGTCGCGCGTAATCGATAAAACACTCAGATCATTATGGCCGCTATAACTGTCTCGTCGACAGCACGTGTCGCCTCGTGGACAAGTATTACCGCGCTACCGTTGAGATCCTTTCCGCTACTGTAAAACACGTTCGCCCGCATTTGAGGTCTGTTCAAATAAAATTTGGAAAGCAGGGAAAATTTCATTTTTCTCGACCAAGTGCCCTCGAAGTAATCATACCGCGGGAAACGCTTGGACGATGATCGTATGGCCGTGCCATCATAAATCCATCGTGCACGCAGCAAGATCGCCAACATTTCTTTGGTCCTTCGAGCCGGATTCTGTCAAGTATTTGACCTCAGTGAAGTGGCGAGCAACAATTTGGCAGTCAGACAAGAGTATCTCATCGAGACGAGACAAGCATCGCAGTAAAAGTAATTCGTGCAAGCGTCGCACCAGCGACAGCACACAATTCAATAAAGCAGCCGCAAGGCCCGCGTCTAAGCATCAGAGACGCAGCCCGGCTCATATTACGTCATGTTCAGAATCAATGTTTTGCGAGCGGAATCCTGTCGATGGTGGAAAACAAAGTCCAATCCAGACGACATGCAATGGAAGTCATCCCTCAACAGCGCAACATCTGCGAGAGGAACATTTCCGTCCAACAACGTTCGACTGGAAGGCATCTAGCATCTATCGCATTCTCTTCTAGAATTAATTGCGTACGTAACAAGGTAAGGAAGACCATTGTCTCTGTTGCCAACCAAGTTCCCTTCACCGCGTCCGTTGTGTATACGCGTTCGTATTTGCATTCAAGATCGATCAATCAGAAACGACGATACTTAAGCGACAACGCGCCACCATCATGTACGCGTATCAGAACTTATATAGAGTCAATCGCCGCTATTAGTCCGTAAATAGTGGCTCATCTCGAAGAGCGGAAGGTGAAACTCGAACATTATTGAGCGGAATATAACGATGTGCAATCGCGTCTAGAATCATTAGATGAGTCCGAAGGCTGCGATCGAGACGGTTTCGAGAAAGCGTTCTATGCGTTATCCGCTAAGATTCGCGAACTCATTTCCTCTTCACCGACATTGCGAACGTTCATCTTTTCTCCGTCCTCTTCAAGTGTTCGCGATTCAGATCGTAGTACGCACATTCGGTTGCCTAAATTAAATTTACTTTTCCAACAAATATGAAGAATGATTCCCATTTTTCGATACATTCGGTTATCCATTCCAACATCTCGCTCTCAAATACGCAAAGATTTCAGTATCTACGAGCGTCACTCACCGGCGATGCAAACGCTGTAATCAGTTCATTAGAATTGTCGGACGCTAATTACGATGTCGCGTGATCAATTCTCAGGAAGCGATATGACAACAAGCGCGTGATTGTTCAAACTCACATCAAGGCTATAATGGATTTGTTGACTATGACAAAGAAAATCGATCTCAGAAGAATCTCTGATCGGCGCCGCGAAACACTTGCACGCCCTTCAGGCATTGAAGCGTCCCACGACGCCTTGGGATCTTCTCGTCCTCATTCTAACCTCTAAACTTGACTCATTCATGTTACGCAAATGGGAAACTTCCTTAACGAGTTGCCGTCGTTTAAACAGCTATTAGATTTTTATCACACATCGATGTCAGGTGCTCGAGGCTATCACAAGGGTTAGCATCATTTCCACAAAGAAGGTCGAATCAAAATCGCAACCAAATGTTAAGCGGTCATCGTCGTACGCGGCTACCGTTAAATCTAAATGCCACTTCTGTCAAAGAGATCACGTCATTTATTATTGCAAAAACTTCGTGGCACTTACAGTATCATAAAGGGCCGCGGAAATTCGCAGTCGCAAACTTTGCGTCAATTGCTTACGCTCCTCTTCTCATGCATCAAGTAAATGCACTTCTGGTCAATACAAGGTCTGCCAGACAAAACACAACACGCTGCTTCATGCCCTCACCGGACCCATCGACTAACAATATCGATAAGGAAGTTGCATCTAAAGCAACTCCTCCCCCCTTCGTCCTAGCGACTCATGCTTCAGGATCATTTAATAGCGAACAAGTCGTGCTTTCGACTGCTCGATTGTGCTCATCTGCAACAGCGACGGCTCGCGCAGGGCGTGTCGAACTTTGTTGGATTGCGAATCGCAAGCGAGCTTCGTCCAAGAAATTTGGAAGCTCTCGATTTAGAAACGCGTCCATTAAATGTCTCGATTTCCGGCGTCAATGGCGCGGTAACCTCGTCCAATCACGTAGAATCAAATTATAATCGCGACTAAACTCGTACATCGCGGCTATCGAAGATATCGTTATTGATCAGGTTACTGATAAAATTCCGGCGGTTTCTTCGGAGCAGGACAAATTTAAGTTTCCGCGCAACATTCGTTTAGCTGATCCGCAATTTCACATATCGGATACTGATCTTTTAATCGGAGCGGAGTTGTTTTGGAATCTGATATGCGTTGCTCAAGTCAAGTCTTCACAAGCACCCAAATCTCCAGAAAACACGACTGGGCTGGATTTTGGTGGGTCCATTTTGGTAGCATCATATTGATCGCCTCAAAGGTTCACTCGTCCGTAACCAATGCGGAATTACACGAACATGTTAGTCGTGCCAGGCAAATGGACGACATCTCTGCGCAATCGGATAATTACACAATGGAGGAAAATATTTGCGATCACTTTTTAGACAACGTATCTCAAAATTCTCAGACTAGATATACAGTCAAGCTTCTGATCAGAGAGCAAATATTATTTACTTAAATAACATTGGTTATTCGCGTTAGTCTGCTCTCAAGCGATTGAGGGGCATCGAGAGACGTTTCAAGCGCGATCATACGCTTAAAATTCAATGCGCGGCGTTTCTCGACGAATATTTATCATTGGGACACTTAGAGCCACCCATTGCGGAAGAATCAATATTGTTTTATCTTCCCCATCATACGTCATTACGTCATTACGTCTTCAAAACATCGAAAATCCGTATTGTATTCGATGCATCTTGCCGCAGCAGTTCCGGCGAATCGCTAAATGACGCACTTCTAGTGGGACCGGCCGGGTTCAACAAGATTTGATCTCAATTTTAATGCGCTTCCGTTTTTTCACTCATGTCATCACCGCTTATATTATAAAAATGTATCGGCAGATTTTAGTGCATCCGTCCCAGACGCGCCTGCAGAGAATTCTCTGGCGCGATGATCTCTCTGCGAATGTCGATACGTACGAATTCACTACCGTCACTTACGATACAGTTTCGCGTCATTTCTAGCCACCAGGTGCCTTAAGCATTTGGCTGAGCAGCACGCTTATCAATTCGCGGTTCAGCATGCGTTCTTCGGGATTTTTATATCGATGATATGCTCACCAGAGCGGATACAGTCGATGAATTAAAACTAATTCGCAATGAAACTATTCAGCTAGGAGTATTAGGAGCATTCGAGTTAAGCAAATGGGCCTCGAACTGCCCTGAACTATTAAAAATAGACAATCGTGACCATATGCCAGTCATTATCAGAGATAATTTTGAGGACTCATGTATTCTGGGCATGCAGTGCCAAGATATGTTCCAATTTCTCTGCAAACTTAATACAGAAGCTCACGTTGTATCAAAATGGGTCATACTTTTCGAGGTCGCTTTGTTCGATCCTCTGGGCTTTCTGGGTCCGATCATTGTGATCGCAAAACTCATCTTGCAAGATTTGTGGCAATTGGTCATCCAATAGGATGAGTCCCTCAGGACATCCATACCGTGGATTACTTTCAGAATACAGATGATTTGAATCAACTAAGAATTCCTCGATGCATTAAACTCAATGCCCATCAACCAATCGTGAAAGTACACGGATTTTGCGACGCTAGCCAACGCGCGTTCGGAGCCTGCATATACCTTCGCAGCAAGCTCGATCTCAACGACCATCACTCCAAGTTACTGTACTCAAAGTCTCGCGTCGCGCCACTCAAGACCGTGTCGTACCGCGATTAGAGCTATCGTCCGCCTTACTATTGGCGCGCTTAATCAACAAGGTTAGAGAATCTTGGAACTCTCATAATGCCCGATTTATCTATGGTCGGACTCAACGATTGCGTTAAACTGGATAACCTCCCCCTTGCGGCGGTGATCAATTTTTGTGGCAAATAGGGTGGATGAAATTCAACGCCTAACAGAAATCGATTGCTGGCGTCATGTTGCATCCTCCGACAACCCTGCTGATACATTGTCGCAAGGGCTAAATCCCTGTGACTTGATCAAGAGGTGATGGAATAGCTCCGAATTTCTAAAATGGGATGAAAAACACTGACCGCCCAGTGTCTTCAGGTGTTTAAATAATGATCTTCCCGAAAAGGAAAATCCGCGTAGCCTCCCATTTCCTGTCCTTGCATCACCGATGACTTGCTAAATAAGTATTCCAATTTAAATAAAATATGCCGCATCATAGCGTATTGTTTAAGATTACCCAAGGCACACCGGGCACGCAATATCTACTTTCGTGTCCCCCGATTGAAACATCTACCGCTTTAAATTATATTTGCAGAACGGTGCAACAGCGAGCGTTCTATCGCGAATATCAAGCACTAGTCAAGAAATTGTAAATGCTTCTGATATCTTATCGCTATCTCCGTTCTTAGATGAAAGCGGACTAATGCGAGTTGGCGGGAGGTTAAAAAATTCTCGCGTTCAATGTGTGCCATCCAATTCTCCTGCCAGGCAAACACATATTAACTCAGCATATTATAAAGCGTGAACACACACGAAACTTACACGCGTATTTGCAAGCCGATGGCTTTCGTGCGCCAGCGCTTTTGGCCGCTATCATTGCGATCCATCATACGTGGAATACAAAAATGTATAACCTATTTTAGGGCTAAACCTAATCAATTAGAGGCCTTAATGGGCTCATTATCGGCCAGCCGAGTTAACGTCTCTAGACCTTTCTCTCGCTGCGGTGTAGACTATGCCGGGCCGCCCTTGTTGAGGGAAACGCGCGGAGTCACAAAGCGTACGTTTCGCTTTTTGTGTGCTTCGCCACGAAGGTGGTCCACCTAGAAATAGTAAGTGACCTTATGTCCGAAGCCTTTATTGCCGCTTTTAAGTGATTCATTTCGCATAGAGATAGACCCGCGCACATGTATTCGGAACGGGACCATCTTCGTGGCGCTCATACATTTCAAGAATTATACGACATATATAATGATCAAGAAGTCCAGTTCTTCAGAATCCGAAATTAAAGATTTTCTGCACGAGTTGGAAATTTCATGGAGCTTCATCTCGCTTAATGCACCTCATTTTGGAGATTTATGGCAGCCGTAAAATCTGCCAAATACCACATGATTCGGATCGTAGACAAGGCTCATTTGACCTTTGAGGAAATGCAAATGATCCTCTGTGAAATAGAAGCTATCTTCAATTCGGGTCCCCTCTTACCATTAAACGCCGACCCTAACGATCTAGCGTACCTAAGTCTGGGACATTTCTTGGTTGGCACGACCTTGAATGTCTTTCTTGTTGACTTGAGCGATGTCAACGAAAATAGGCTGCTGCGGTGGCAACGCGTAGAGCAAACTCGACAGCATTTTTGGCGCAGGTGGAGTAATGAATATCTTCATTCTCAACAAGCTCGAAGCTCAAAGATAGCTAACAAGGAAACTCAACTGTTAACTAATCAATTTGTGCTCATAAGGCAGCCGAACCTAGCTCCACTTCAGTGGGCAATGGGGCGAGTCCAGGAGGTTCATCCTGGTCCCGACGGCATCGCGCGCACCACAACTGTGAAGACTGCCAAGAATTCCTATGTGAGATCACTCTTACTATCTAAACTATCAATATCACCAATTGAACCTAGTCCATGTGTTATTAAACATATAAGTGTCTTTAGCTGTTACTTCTAATTATATCGTACCTCATGCAAGCTTCTCTTTACCTTTAAATAAGAATGACTTATTATATTTTTCAGCTTGCGTACTTAGATGTTAACCCTTGTTGATTTTCAGTGCAATAACTAAATACGATATTAAATTACATCAGAGCAATTTGCGTTTTATGTTACGCTAACGAATTCATGCTTGTATGTCACATTGAAAGTCAACCCTTTCAAGGCGGACGGCGTGTTCGGTACTCCTATCGTTTACGGCGATCTAATCATATCGTCTAATCATATCGATAAAAAATCGATCAATCCACGAGATGTTGATTGTTAAGCGACGCATGCGTAATCGGTCTAAAACTCAGATTATTATGGCCGCTGTAACTGTCTCGCCTCATAGACAAGTACCATATTACCGCGTTACCGTTGAGATCTTTTCCGCTACTGTAAAACACGTTCGCCCGCTTTTGAGGTCTGTTCAAATAAAATTTGGAAAGCAGGAAAAATCTCACTTATCTCGAAGCAATCATACCGCGGGAAACACTTGGACAATGATCGCCGTGCCATCACAAATCCATCGTGCACGCAGCAAGATCGCCAACAA
>NW_017259293.1:712892-722266 GCF_001594045.1 Atta colombica | reverse complement strand
TCTCGGGAAATTGCAACCATCGTGGACGTAAAATGTTATGGACGTATTATATTATCTGTTATATTCCGTTATATGATAGCAATACGATAGTTTATGTTTTTGGGAACTAATGATTATACAATATAAAAGACATAAAATTATTAAATTATATGTTCATTATCCCCTCACATTGTATCTGATAATTAGTCAAATTAATTAAATAAAAATTAATAGTTATCGATTAAATGTAACAATAATTAAATAACTAAATAACAACTAAATTAAGTTAAAAGGTTAAAAGTCTAAAATGTAACTATGTTAAATTAAAATTAATTAATTAATAATAAATGATTCATTAAGAAAAAAAGATTAAAAGTCTAAAATGTAATTATATTAAATTAAAATTAATTAATAAATAATAAATGATTCATCACCATATGGTATGTGAATACACAACAAATAGGAGTTAAAACCTAACGGTCGAAGCTGAATCTTACAAGAGAGTATCTTGGTTTATACAACAAGTTAATGAAAATCCTTGATATCAGTAAAAATTGATATAAGATGTAAATTAAGGAAAACGACATAAGATGTAAATTAAGGAAAACGATGGGAGCGTATAGATTGTAGATTCCGAGAAATTTAGTGTTATAGTGCATGGTAAAAATTTTAGAATGGTTAATACCTCAAAAAATATTGATTTATCTAAAAAAAAAATATTGGTTTATCTAAAAAATGTTTAAAACAAAAATAATAGGGAGTTAAAAAAGTTATCAGATGATGATATTAATTTGATGATGATATTACTTTGCCAGCGAAACTAACTTTCAAATGTCATAACTCAGAAAGTTCTTATGAAGAAAAGGTTGGTAATTAATTCTGAAAACGTCTCAACGTCAGCTATAAAGATACATTATAAAAAATAGAAAGAAATTACGTTCAAGATTTTTGTGTTAACTTTGAAAGTCAAATTAATATCATCATCTGATAACTTTTTAATACCCTATTACTTTTATTTCAAACATTTTTTTAGCTAAATCAATATTTTTTTTAGATAAATCAATATTTTTTAGATAAATCAATATCTTTTGAGATGTTAATCGTTCTAAAACTTTTACCATGCACTATAACACTAAATTTCTTAGAAATCCTATGAAATTCTTATGATCTCGCCATTTTCCTTAATGTACATCTTATATTGTCAACTTTTACTGATATCAAGGATTTTATTATTTTTATCATTAACTTATTGTACAAACCGAAATAATTTTTTGCTTCAAGATGAAGAAATCTGCGGCTGAGGCTCATCGAATGCTCTCAAATATTTATGGTGAGGCCGCTATTAGTGAAAGAATGTGTCGTGAGTGGTTTCAACGCTTCAGGAACGGTAATTTTGACGTCCAAGGTCATGCTCTATTTGTATTTGTATTTGTGTATTTGGTGGGACCAGCTCGGCGTAGTGTATTATGAACTGTTAAAACCGACTGAAACAATCACAGGCGATCGGTATCGAACGCAATTGATGCGTTTGAGCCGAGCATTGAAAAACAAACGGCCGCAATACAACGAGAGACATGATAAAGTGATTTTACGACAATGCTCGACCCCATGTTACGAAAGTGGTCAAGACATACTTGGAAACGTTGAAATGGGAAGTCCATCCGCCGTATTCTCCAGACGTTGCTCCATCTGACTATCACTTGTTTCGATCAATGGCACACGGCCTGGCTGACCAGCACTTCCGATCTTATGAAGAAGTAAAAAATTGGATCGATTCGTGGATACCTTCAAAAGATGACCAGTTTTTTCGACGCGGGATTCGTCCGCTTCCCGAAAGATGGGAGAAAGTAGTGGTCAGCGATGGACAATACTTTGAATCATAAATGTATAACCAGTTTTTTACAATAAAACCTCGAATTTCGGAAAAAAACGGCGGAAGCAAAGTTGTACACCTATGTACATATATCACATATATAGTCATTTGAATTGCGCGTTGAATTGGTTTCTCGGGCTTATAAACGCAATTAAACTACTGTAGTAATATCACAAATTCAATTGACAAACAATGTAATATAATAATTTAATGCTCAATTATGCAACCTATTATTAGAAAAATATTAATTGAATAAATATATACTGAAAAATTATAAATAAATTTATTGAAAAATATTATCTCGGCCGGGAGTCGAATCTGGATCAATTTAATTAATTAACCTTTTAACTTTTTAACTTAACTTTTAACTTTTTAACTTAGCACTGCTACTTCTAGCAATCCTGCTTCTTTTTGGAAATGTCTTAAGTACAGTTTTAAGATGTCATAAGCCAATCGAAGAGCTGCACTAGCATCTCAAGATATTATCCAAATAGAACAAATTATGATAACGTCAAAATGACATTAAATAAATCGAAAATGATTGAAAAATAACTTTTAATCATTTTGAAGTCATTTTGATCTTATTTTGATTTGTTGTTCTGCTTGAGTCAGCCTTACAGAAAAAACAGATACTATGTATATCCCTCTATGTCGACAAAATTTACACTTCTCGGCCGATTTTCGATTTGACTCCGCCTTCTGCTATTCCTCTCACCTCTCGCCTTGCGCTTAGTCCAAATGCCGCTCGATGTTTAGGAACGTATGACGCTCGTAGACATGAAATCTGCTTTAGGTGCTCATAAGTGCTTTAGGTGCTTTAAACTTCATTCTATTTTTTTTTGCTCATTACATAACTAAAATGGAATGAAACATCGCGTAAGATTGAGCTTATGTTATTGCTTCATTCTATTTTATAATGAACGGAGAAAAAGATATAGAATGAAGTTTACAACATAAGCGCCCAAAGCGGGTGGACTTTATGTCTATGAACGTTATATATTCCTAAACGTTGAACATTTGGACTGGAGGGGAAGGCGGAACCAAGTCAAAAATCGGCCTACAAATGCAAATCTTGTCGAGCTCTGCTCTATGTATACGTGGTTTTTAAAAATAATATGTTACGTCCGGCCATCCATATTTTCGTAACATTCGCTGTTAATTCAAATTATTTGAACTATTTAGTTTTCTTTTTTCTTATAGAATACTGTCTTTGTTCACGATCTGTATGTGTTGCCGGCGCGAGCCGATGAAGCGCGGGACTCATGCCGCGCACTGTCGTACAAAAAGAAAGGCGACCGAAATTAAAAATGAAAAACAAATAAAGTAATTTAGTTGATAGTTCCATAACGTCATTAATGAAAAATTAATAAATTATCAAATAGAGCTTGATAAATCAAGCTTCTCATAAAGGAGGATCCATGATATAGAAGAATTTCTTAGAGATGAAATCTCTGAAATCCATAAATTCATTTAGAGTATGATGATCTATTGTCCATTACCAAATTTCCGTTTTCTATTGGTAAGGAAAGTTGAAAAATTCATGCTTTGAAGTTTTATCGAAGTGACAACGCTGTGACGAGAGAGGCAGTGAGAATGGAGAGAGAGAAAACCGCTGGCGATTCTGGAGGCCGCCTCTTAATTGTTGTCATGCTGTACAGAATAGCCTTATTCTTTACACCGTCGACATATATCATATTTTGTATTTCAGCCTCCAATTCAATCTTTGGATGACTCGTGAGACAAGACATGATACTCCTAACATGTTTCTTCAGTCTTTTAGGTTATCTTAGCTCTTTATGTATTTCGTGAGAACATTTCAACATTTTTTCCAAATTCTTAAACGCTTTCTTAAATGCATGATATGATTGTGCATGGCGTTCAAAATTAGCGAAAAGTTTTACAAAATCTCGCAATAATCTTTTAGCCTTCGATTAAACGATCTACCATTGGATATTCATCTATACAAATCAGCCATTTCTTCGAAAGATGCAAACCATGTTTTCACATTTTGTGTATCATCGCCACTAAAAGTTGAAAGGACATTTTCCATATCTTTGTCATATTATCTGCCTCATTTTCCGTCCGCCATGTCGATCATTGGTATCGCGAGGTGGTAACACTGCGCCTTGACTGTAGATAGACGTCGCTACTGTTTCTTCAACGCCGTTCATACTTTTTTGCGAAGGACTTTTAAACCCAACATTGGCAAATTGAGATCGCGTAATCTCTGCTTTAATCCTGTTCCTTCGATAGCGTTTCATGTTTTATTTCGATTCCTATGTTGCTCATCGTTCGCTCGCTTGCGCTTTGATCATCTCGGCCTTCCATCGATTTCGATAGACTTACTTAGTTCTGCGATCGTAGTCATTTATACAAATAAAAATGGATTAAAATGGATTAAAATTTTTTTTTAAATTGCTTTAAATCCAAATAATAGATTGAATAGATTGAAACGGATTGGATCTCATACTAGTTTAATATTCGAAAAAAAAAATTCATATTTAAGAGTTACAAATTTTATTCCTAAGACATTTATAATAATTATATCTGAAATTAACTATTTCAAATTGGTATTAAAAAACGCAAATTCATATTCTGAAAATCTGAATCCATTTTAATTTATTTCAATCCATTCTCGTTTGCTGGGAATACCGTCTTGCTGCCTATTGTTTGCAATCCAAGCTGTTCCAGTCTCACTCAGAAATATCGATGAATCTCTATCCTTCTCTTACGCACGCATATTCACAACAATAGAGATATTTCATTTCATCGTTGTTTGGTTCCCACTCACTATTATTATATATATCGGCTTCACTCCATAGAGATAGGTTGAGTCCATTTTAAGTCGGTCTATATGACCTTCTATGCAAAGGAGATTGGGAGAGGGAAGATAAGGAGCATTTTTGCATGGAGAATCCCTTAAGCAAGAGGAGAGATAGGCTGGATTCACATGAAAAATCGTGTGCGCCTCTTGGTGAAGGGACAAAATAGATTCTTCTTTGCGAAAGTCGTCTCTAGATAGGGGGAAAGATAAACCTCATTTTATGAAGATTGTATAGACGTATGATACTAAAATTACATTTTAAATATCTCAAATTTATAAGAGATCGCCACCTAATTGTTGGCAAAGTTTTTCAGAATAATGATTTTGACAACAAACAATTAAAATCGAGATCATCGGAGCTGTATTTCCGGTAGTAAATTATTACTAAGTTTATACACGGTCTCAAATTTAAATGGCCAAACATTTTTGTCTTTATTTATTACGTAATTATTTATTCACGTTGTCACTTAATACAAATATTATTCAAAATATTGGCTTCTTACAATAATGCATGTATTGCATCTTGTATGGAAAGTTCATGTTGCAGTCAAATATTGATCTGATCAACATAACGACTCGCCGATTCAGTACTATTCTATCTAGAAATCATGCATATCCTTGTCCTATCTTTGAAGCATTATTAAGGCTGAAGTCGTACACAAAAATAATATTTTTCTTTAAAAACAATAACATTTCAAAAATTAAATTTTGTCTGTTTCTGCGATTTTCTCCAAAACGAATCAAAAACGAACATATCTCTAAAGGATTTTTTTTCTCAATTTATTCATTCCTTACACTATCCCAAAGTTTAGTCGTTTAAATTTGAGAAACTCCGTATAATAGAATTATCCATTAATCTGAAAAAAGCACTCATTCTTTGTAAAACGCAAATCTAATTTATATAGAATTAAGCATAAAAAGAAACAACTTATCAAAATAAATCATAATTTAATCCACTTTTATTTCCAGTTGTATCTCATGCGGACGTACAATTGTCGAACAAACATATTCCCATCGATATCTTTGTTCGATGTAGGACCATATTTGCTGGAAATCGTCGAAAGTATTATAGGTTAGATGGACTTACCTGGCTTTCTGCGGGAACTCCAAAGCACTGGAGGATGTGCGGATGCGGCGATGGCAGAGGAGGGATTACCGCCGGAGGCAGCCAGCTTGACTGCGTTCCGCGAACCTGTAAATCAATCAGACAAACTTTTCAAGCTTTGTATTATTGCTTCTCCTTTTTTTATTTTTTTTCTTTTCTACGATGAGACTCGCAAATTGTATTTCAAATGGTACTATTTCATTTGTACGATTTTATTGACAAATGTGTACATGCAGAGATTCTCGGACCTCTCTATCATACAATCAATAAATAGGCTTAAATAATTTGTTGTACGACAAAAACGCACAAATGAAATAGCGGCCTTAAACCCACTAGTAAGAGAAGAAACAAAAGAAAGTGTTGCCATGTGACAACGCGATTGCATTATGTATTAACGTGAGATCCCAGGCTCGGCAGGACTCGCCATGACTCGTTACGGTTTGGAAAGCTTCTACGCGCCGTGGGACCAGGACGCGTCATAGCATTATTGCTTGAGATTTGTGGCTTGTGACACGTCATTTTCGAAGAATAGCGGTAAGTTCGTGAGCCAAAGAAGTCTTTGTAAATAGACAAACTGATAAGACATCATGCGCGACATTGGATTCATCAGTGATTCCGTTCAATGGGAATTTTGTAAATATTTTTTTGCTGATATAAAACTATAGAAGATCTGAAAGTGTATGTATATATATATATTGTATATGTATTCAATCAGAGTGAAATAAATTTTCAACAACAGCAAAACAAATATTCTGCATGTGATCAATGCTTGCAAAAAATCATTTCATATAAACGTTTTCACATTATCAGAAGACACGGTAGTGTCTAGGCTAAGCCGCAGTGACATTACCGTGTTTCTTTACGTGAGAGCGAGTTGCGGGGGATCAAGATTATTGAATCTTAATAACGGCTGAATTGATCAAGTTCTACATATGCTCAATCGAACTTTCTTGTGTAATAAAAGTGCTTTTACTTTTTTTTTTACGTGCCCTACAAGTAGAGATATTACGATGCAAAGTCTCGAGGTGAAACCTTTTAAGATACGTCGTTATTATTATGTTCATGTTCATTGTCCAATCCAAAAGAATGTAACGTTGGGCGTTTTAGCGCGAAAGTGTTAGTTGTCCAGAATATATTGTTCAACGTTTTAGCATGAGAGTGAGCTAGCGTACTGGTAGAGACTTGAGATGCAAGAAGCGCTACATAGCTGAGGGAGCGAAAAAGGGGAAGAATCATTCGGGAGTGGGAAAAGATCTTTCTCAATCCGAATTCCTCCGGATGCAAGACCACTGGATTTATGCCCCATCTGAAGAAATAGACGAATCGAAGCACCTTTCATCTGATGCAGGTGCTCTCCAGACATACTTGTTTTGGGAAGTTCCTGCATCGGATATGGAAAGAAAAGATACCCCATATGTCACCCCCATATGTCACCATTGTGACGCCGAAGTAGACACGGCGCTCTACACTTTGATGGAATACTCCGCCTGAGTGGAGGAGCGCCATATTCTGACCAATCGGACTTGTTTCTTTCATCATTAAGATGCTCGAGAGGGTAGAAAATCGGAATGAAATCTTCTCCTTCTGCATCTTGGATGCAGAAGGAACTAGACGAAAGAAAGAGGAGTTAAGTATCACCTTCGTAAGTTAGAGAGGAACGCGCGTTGGCTCTATTCCTCTCATAATGGAGAGGGGGGGGGGGGTGATACGCCATGATAATAGACAAACCTGGGGGAATCACCTCACCTCAATCCCCACCCCAAATCAAGTTCGTCCAAACTGCAGAGTTCTGACACTCCCGCGGTAGAGATAGTAAACATCGACCGCGGACAGTTCTGTAAATGTCACAACCAGGGGGAGAGTCCGATATATACCGCTGGTAATTCTCGGTCCCCTCTTCCTAATTGCTGCCAGAAAGCGCTAGTGGGATTTTTTAGTGGGTATGCGGCGATTGTGATGTTCCGCTCCGAGGGACATAAGGCGGACTGAATCTCACATTACCCCGGTTAAGTTGAACCCCGGGGATGTCTTCCCTTCTATGGTGAGATGACCTTCCTGTGGGAATTGTCTCTCCTTGCGAAATAAGATTTTTTTTCTACCAAAAAAAAAAGGGAAAATGCAAAAAGCGCTAGCGAAGCATGATAAACGAAAGTATCTGGTATATGTTAACCAAACTAAAAAGTAATAATAAAAAGCTTTATTCGTCACAGATCTATTCGTTTATAACAATACGTAAAAAAAAAAATGAATATGAAATTATACACTATGTTTGTTAACTAAACTAGAAGATAATAATGATGAAGCGATCTATTAGATCTTGATCATTATTTGCTTCTAATAAATTTAATATTTGACAAAAGAAGATCGGATGGAAACGAAATTATATATGCTGATATTTAACTAAGCTAGGAAATAATGATGAAAAATAATGAAATTCGTCATCGATTTCTATTTATTTGTAATTTAATTTTGTATTATATAAAATATTACAAATAATATTTAAAATCGAATGGAAACGAAAATATACATAAAAAAATTAATAAAACTGCATATTACCGATGATCTCACTGATTTCAAAGACCTTGATACATGTTGTCAAAGACATGACCCTGTGAATCATTTCCAATGAATTTTAACCGTCGCTTGTTAATCGTTAAAAAGTTATTAACAACAAAAGTTTAAAAAACGACTTTTTTCTGCTACAAGAAACAAAAATATTCTGTTTTAAATTATATTGTACGACTTTTCATACGAAGCGCTCAATTCCTCCTTCCTGCTGGGGGACACACGACTTTTACGCAACTTGACGAAATGGAGTGAAATTCACTTTGCATGGAAATCATGCCCCCCTAAGCAGAAGGGGAGATGGGGTGGGAGTCGCTTTGCGTGAAAGTCGTGCGCCTCTAAGTAGAAAGCGAGGTGGGATGAGAGTCGCTTCACATGGAAGTCTTGCGCTCCTCAGTAAGAGATAGGAGAAATTGATGTTACTTTACGTGACAGTCATGCACCTTCAAGCAGAAAAGTGAAGTGGAAGTCGCCCGCTCTTAAGCAGAAGAGGAGGTAGGATAAGAGTCATTTCATGTGGACAGTCATAAAATATACAAAATAAAAAATGAAATGAGAACGAAATAATTAACTGCCAAATGTCGTTCTACAACCCTATTTTTCTAATTTCTTCTAATTTCTTCTATAATCGAATAAAATCTATGTGTCCAATCCAAGTAATAGTAGTTTTAATTTTTCTACAAGCATATTCTTATTGAAGATCTCTTTATTCCAATTGAAGTAATTCGCAGTTTTTTAATCCAGTGTAAAAAATTATGCCTCAAAAAAAAAATTAATTTACCGAATAAAAAAATAAAACCCAAATGCTGTAGTTTTAACTAAGTTAACTAGCTAAGAGAGAACACTTAGGTTTTTCTTTTTAATTTCACAGAATTAAATTCTATCAAATTAAAAAGGAAAATTTATATAGTACTTACTAATCTCTAATGATATGCATAATGATATGTATAAAAGATTTGGTATCAACAATTGGCGCCAAATTAAATCCCATATCAAATTAAATAAAAAATATCTACAATTCAAGTGAT